>NW_027635768.1:0-61776 GCF_903797595.1 Erithacus rubecula | reverse complement strand
TCCCAAAATCGGAAAATCTCGTATTTCCCAAAAAAAGAGAGGTCGGAGTTCACCAGAGTCCCGTCTCCGCTTTGTTTTCATTTTTTCAAACAGATCTGGTTCCAGAACAGGAGGATGAAGATGAAGAAGATGAACAAGGATCAGGACGAGGAATGAGTGGAAAAAAGGGGGAAAAAAAGTGAAAAAAAGGGACCCAAAAGTCGGAAAATATCGAATTTCCCAAAATCGGAAAATCCCGAATTTCCAAAACAAAGTGAGGTCGGAGTTCAGCAGAGTCTCAGTTCCGCTTTATTTTTATTTTTTAGAATAGATCTGGTTCCAGAACAGGAGGATGATGATGAAGAAGATGAACAAGGAGCAGGGCAAGGAATGAGCGGGAAAAGCGAAAAAAAAAAGGAAAAAAAAGGACCCAAAAGTCGGAAAATATCGAATTTCCCAAAAAAGAGAGGTCGGAGTTCAGCAGAGTCTCAGTTCCGCTTTATTTTAATTTTTCAAAATAAATCTAGTTCCAGAATTGTCGCATGAAAATGAAGAAAATGAACAAGGAGCAGGGCAAGGAATGAGCGGGAAAAGGGGGGGAAAGTGAAAAAAAGGGACCCCAAACTCCGAAAAACTCGAATTTGCCAAACTCGGAAAATCTCGAATTTCCCAAAATCAGAAAATCTCGAATTTCCCAAAATCGGAAAATCGCGTATTTCCCAAAAAAAAGCGAGGTCGGAGTTCAGCAGAGTCCCGGCTCCGCTTTATTTTCATTTTTTTAATTAGATCTGGTTCTAGAATTCAGGCGTGAAGATGAAGAAAATTAACAAGAAGCAGGGCAAGGAATGAGCAGGAAAAGGGGAAAAAAAAGTAAAATAAAAGTTTTTAAAAGTTAAAAAAAAAAAACAACAAAAAAACAAAAAAAAAAACCAGCAGCGCCACCCCAAAATCGGAAAATCTCGAATTTCCCAAAATCCTCCCCAAAAATGCGCGGTCGGAGTTTACCAGAGTCCCAGCTCCGCTTTATTTTCCTTTTTTTAAAATACTTTTTTCTTCTCTTTTTCCTTTTTAAAAACCTGTTTTCCTCCTTTTTCCTTTTAAAAATCTGTTTCCTTCCTTTTGAAAAATCTATTTTCTTCCCTTTTCCTCTTCTAAAAACTTTTTTTCTTCCTTTTCCCTTCCGAAATCTCTTTTCTTCCTTTTTCCTTTTAAAAAATTCTCTTTTCTTCCACTTTCCTTTTGATTTAATATATTCTTTTAGAAATTGTAAATATTTTTTAATTTTTTCTTTTCTTCTGGTTGATCTCAGCCCAAAGCGCGGCTCCTTTTTGGAGTTTGTTTCCCTGTTTTTTCCCCCTTTTCTTTTTGTTTTCCCCACTTTTATTTTTCCAATTTTATTTCTATTTTCCCGCTTTTACTTCTATTTCCTCATCTTTATTTTTATTTCCCACTTTTATTTTTATTTCCCCGCTGTGACAGAGCTCAGAAAAACTTTTTTCCCCTTTTTTTCCCCCAAACCTCACCGTTTTTTTTTTTTTCTCCACGATTTTTATTTTCATTTTTCCCCCCAAACCATCCCAGAATATTTAATCAAACTACACCACGCACTCATTAATTAAAACTCGCTTTAATCGCACCCAACAAATCCATTTAAAAATTTTCAGCCGCAAATTTCGGGTTCCCCAAATTTCTTTTTTTCTCCATTATCTCAATTTTTAAACTCGATTTTAATTCCAAAATTTTCATTCCGGTTTTGGGATTTTCGGAGAGAAAAGGGGAGCGAGAGGAGAGTTGTAAATTATTTAGGAAGAAAAAAAGAAAAAAGAAAAAAAACAAAATAAAAAGGGGCGGAAGAACACCCGCCAACTTATTCCTGACTTTTTAGACAAGAGGAAAAATGGGATTTTCTAGTTTCAAAAGAACAATTTAAAAAAGAATAAAAAAAGAAAAAAAAAAAAAAAGACATAAAACACACACACAAAAAAAAAAAAAAAATTAAAACTTCCTTAGTGGAGCTGCCAGGGAAGGGATTTAGATTAGAAATTTCTATTTATTGTGGATTTTGGATTTTTCCTGGAGCTGCTGCAGAGATAAAAGTGCCGAGCTCAGCCTGGATTTTGGGTTTTTTTAAATTCTTGGTTTAAATATTTGAATCTCGCCCGGGTCGGGCCTGGAGGGTTTTTTGGGTTTGGTTTTTTTTTGGTGGGAAGAACCCAAATCTCCCCCAAGGAAGGACCTGGAGCTTCTCCATCTTCGTTCTCAAAAAAAAATTGTCAAAAATCTGTAAAGTTCAGCAAGAATCAGCAAAAAATCCGCAAAAAAATCAGTGAAAAAAAAATCAGCAAAAATCCGCAAAAAATTCATAAAAAATGCTCAAAAAATTCAACAAAATTCACCAAAAAATATTTAAAAATCGCAAAAAAAAATCCACCAAAAATCCGCAAAAAATGCACCAAAAAATCCGCAAAAAATCAGCAAAAAATCAGAAAAAAACTTTTAAAAATCACTAAAAATCCGCAATAAAACCCCAAATCTGGATCTATGCGGGCTGGGATTTTGGATTCTTTTATCTCTGTAAAAAATTAATTTGTTTTTTGGGGGGAGGGAGGAGGGGGGAGGGGCGGGGGGGGTTTAGCTCGGGTCTGTCCCGTGTTTGTGCCGCGTGTTTCGTGCTCGTGTTTCTGTCCGTGCTGGAGCTCGTGTCGCTCTTTTTTTTTATTATTTTTTTTTTTTCCGTGAGTTTTTTAAAATTTTAAAATGGAAAAATTTTTATTGGATTTTGTTTTCCTGGAAGAGTTCTGCAGCTGGAAAAAAAAAAATAAATAAACAACAAAAAAAAAAAAAAAAAAGAGAAAAAAAAAGAAATTAATTTTATATTTTGGCTTTCGAGGAACCGGGGAGGATCTGAACAGGGAGAGGGAAGAAAAAACAACAAAAAACAGAGAAAACCAATTTATTTTCTTTTTTTTTTTCCTGCTGTTTATCTGAAGGAACCAGCTCGGATCTGTTTCCAGGAGCTCCAAACTTTTATCAGCAGAGCCGGGGCTGCTCTGGGAACAGCGATAGCAACTTGTGCAATCTGATTTTTTTTTTTTTTTTTTTTTTTTTTTTGGAGCTGTTCCTTCATTTTTTAAATTTTTTATTCCTTCCCTTCTTGAGCCTGAGGAGCTGCGCTGAAATTTCCGCTAAAAAAAAAAAAAAAAAAAAAAAAAAAAAAAAGTTAAAAAATTAAAATTTATCTTCACCCCTGGCCAAAAATTAACAGATTTAAGGGTTTTAAAACCATTCCCAGAAAATTATTTTGGGTTTTTTGGGTTATTTTTCAGATTTTTCCCTGGAAAACTTTTCCATCCTGAAGCAGCTCGGATTTAACCCTTCTGCTGCCGGAGAGAGTTGGGCAAACTCCACTCTGGGTTTAAAAATTGAATTTTAAAAATCTGATTTTGAGGCTTTTTGATGTTGGTGGCCGCAGGATGATTTCTGTAACCGCTGATTTATTTTATTAAAAAAAACGTGATTAAATAAAATAAAATGAGCGGAATTTTTCCAGCATGGTTCGGTTCTTCTCGAGATCTGGTGAATTTAATTCTTCACCTCTCGGATTTGCCAAAATCTTTTTTATTTTCATTTTCCAGAAGCGTTTTCCCCCCACGAGTTCCTCGATGTTTCGCGACCCATCGGATTTAGATTTTTTTTTTTTTTTTCTCACTTTCCTTAGAGTTGTGGTAAAGAGCAGATATTTTTAAGATGAAGTTCTTTGAAAATAGAATTGAAGATGTTAGCTGATTTTATTAGGAAATACTTTTTAAAAAGAAAAAAAAAAAAGAAAAAAGGAAAAAAAAAAACCAAAAAGATAAAATGTTGGGAAATTTTGTCTTCTGTAGAAAATTTTCCAGAGATGTTTTAATGCTCCAGAATAAAAATCGATTTTAGAACAACAAGCAGCGCTGTCGTTGTTTTCTTCCCCCCAAATTCCAGGAATATTCCCTTTTTTTTTTCCCCTAAAAACCATTTCCTGCTTTTTTTTTCTGGCGTCGTTTTGGGTTCAAATTCCACAAAAATCGCTGCAGAGAAATGGAAATGATTCCACTCCGGAGTTTGCTGGGTCCCACCCGAACTTGCTGCACTTCTGAATTTTTATTATTGATAATATTTAAAGTTCTCTCAGTTTTTGCCCATTTAATTCTTATTTTTGGTGAAATTTTATTCTTATTTCTTATCTCTCATCTCATTATTCCCTCCTCTGCCTGAGGGGAAAACGCTCCGAGTGGATTTTTTGCCTTTTCTCTCTTTATTCCCTTCTCGCCCAAGGAAAAACTTCACCCAAAAAAACCCCAAAACCCCAAAAAAACCCAAAAAAACCCAAAACCCAGAACGGGGAATCCCCACCCGGCATCACCTCGGGTCTCACTCGCGGTTCCTTTTTCCAATTCCTGGGATTCCCTCTCCGAATCCGTTTGATGTTTTATTGCTCGTGAAGCCGCGCGGCTGGAAAGTGGTTTTAGATTAATAATAATTTAAAAAAAATAAAAATAAAAAAAGTAAAAATAAAAAATTTTGGAATAAAAACCAAACCAACCCCGAGTCCCGCTCAGCCCCGCGGGGAACAGGTAGCGAGAAATGGGACCCGGAATCCTTTTCCCACTAATTTTGAACATAAAGGGCCACTAAAAAGGGCAATATTTCACTTCTTAAAGAGGGGGAAAAAAGAGAAAAAAAGAAAAAAAATTCCTTTCTTTGGGGCAGCACTGAAAAGAAAACAAAAGAAGAAGGAAGATTTTGGGGGCTTAGAGAGGGACGAGAGAGAAAGGGAAGGAACTTGTCATAAAAAAAGGAAAATTCAGTGCAGCGTGCTGCAATAAAAGAATATGACCGCTATAAAAGTTTATAGGGTAGAAATTTGTGAAGGTTGAGGGGCTGTAAAGGAAACGGCGCAAGAAAACTTTCAGCAACTCCTGAATTACTGCTCGGGAAAGCCTCAGCCGCCAGTTCCCCTCTTGTTTAGTTTAATTTTTAAAATTTTATTTTATTTTATTTTGGTTTTTAAGGAGGGAAGGGACACAAAAAAATTAAAATTAAAAAAAAGAAAGGAGATGAGGGATAAAGAGAAAAGGCGTGAAGGGATTTTCGCTGGTTTATTCTTCTCCTGCAGATGCCGTGAAAATCCAGCGCTGGGGACGATTCACTTTGTTCTTTTTTTTTTTTTTTTTTTTTGCTTTTTCCTTTTTTTTTTTTTTTTTAAACTTTTTTTTTTTCTTGAAAGCCTTTCCAGGCCCTGCGCACAACAACAACAAGGCCACGCTCAGAGCCCCCCCCGGCCCCCACACTCGAAGTTCTGGCGAGACGTCTGGGCTGGGGAAGCTCTTGATGATTTTACAGCCGCGGCCTTTCCCCCCCGCGCCTCCCGGGCAGCAGAATGAGCGATTGTTTAGTCTCGGAATCTGAAACAATAGCGCGTTTCAAAAGCCGACTCACTTCTTATTTTCTCTCTTTTTTAATTCTCTTTTATTCCTGTTTTTTTTTAATTGCCGCACTTTGAGAAAACTCCGGCGCGGCGAGCCAAAAAAAATTAATTCTCGTTCTATTCCGCTTCTTCTCCCTCACCTCCTTTTCTCTTTAAATTCATTTTATCTATTTTATCCTCTCAGCGAGGAGCGGGATTTCTTATTTTAATGTTTTTCCCCCTTTTTATATTTTTTTCCCCAAAAAAGCGGGAGGGGACGGGGCGCTGCAGTTCCGCGCGCGGCCGCGAGGTGGAGCCGTTGCTCCACGTTCGAGGCGCCCCCTCGGCGATTCCCTCCAATATTTCATAAAACATTTTCTCAAACATTTCATAAAATACCTCATAAAATATTTCATAAAATATTGCGTTAATTACGGCGGTCCCGCCGCTCTTCCAGCTCGCACCAATTTGTTTTTTGGGTCGGGGTGAAGGATGTGAGGGCGGGAAGGGAACGCGGAATGCGGGGAGCGCATCTCGAAATGTTCCTTTGAAAAAAGCGAATTAAAAACTCCCCGATTTTGTCTTTTTTTGCTGCTCTGGAGGTGGGAGGACTGAAATTATCCCGACCTCGCAGATTTACGTTTGTGGGGTTGGGAAAAAAGCGATCGGTTCGAAGATTTCGGGCAGGAAGGGACGCGCGGAACCGGGACAATATTTTTCCCCTCGGCCATTAGGATGATCTGCGCTTTCCCCGCTCGATATTTTATGTGTTTTATAATCGCAGCCACCGCAGGAAAAAAAAACAAAACACAAAACACCCAACCCAACCCAACCGTGCAACAAAACAAGAGCGTTTGTTTCTTTAATTTTGAAGTTGAACCGCTCATTTCGGGTATTGCTGCCCCTTCTTGGCTTAAATTCTTCACTTTAACAGCTTTAGAAATATTTAAAAAATGCCACAAAGGAGTAAATTACCCCAAAAATGCTCTTAAACCACCGCGGTTTAGGCTTCGTATAAATACACCCCTGATGCGGCGGCAATAATGTCAACTTTTAACTCCACTTTTATTATTTTATATAAAAGTTCACTTTTATTTTGGCCTTTGATTCCTCGGAATTACGAGGCAAAAAAAAAAAAAAATATTCAGATGTTGTAATTGTTCCTCTACAAACGGCGTAAATAATTTCAAGATGTCTTTTTCTTTCCGATTTTTTTTTTTTACCCCTGACTGGATATTTCTCCCCAATTCCATCAGAATCCGCTCCCAAAAATCGAGATTTTGGGTGAGGGCGGAACAAGGTGGGAAATGTGATTTTTTTAGAAGATTTTAAGGGGGAAACTTTCAGCATCTCGAGGCTCCGTGAGGTGAAATACGAGCGCAAAGAGAAATAAATGAGGGAAATGAAGAAAAATCTCGCCCCTGTGCATTCGGCGAGAGGCAGAGCGCCGAAAACTTGAGGTTCACCAAGAAAAGGATTTGAGGTTCTTTCATAATCTTTTATTTGATTTTTTTTTTCACCCCCGTTTATGAATTCCTAATAAATCTTCCCTCCGCTGGGTATTTATAAATTATCTCCCTCCGACACCCAGCCCCGCGCCCGCGCTCGGTTTTCCTTGGAATGGAAACATTTTCCTTTCATCGGGCAGCGCGGGTACAGTGCGGGCGATGATTTAGGAGCAGCCATTGATTTCGGAGCTCCCAGCCATAAAAATTCCCCTTCTCCCGATAAAAAATGTTCAACTTCCAGGGGAATCCCGGCTCTTCTTCCCCTTTCCCAAACTTCAGGCCAGGAGGGCGCGGCTGGAGGAGAAACTTCTCACCTAAAATCACTTTACTCCATCCCATTTGAATTGATTTTGTTTTTTTAAACTCTTTTTTTTTTTTTTTTTTTTCCCCCCCCTTGAATATTCCACGCGAAGCTCTATTTACTTCTCTGCTCCATTTTCGGGGCTTTTAATGTTGCGAGATGAAACTCAAATCTGCTCAATCGACAATAAAAGTGCGGAGAGAAAAGAAAATGTTAACTCGTCTTGTAGAGGGGCGAGAAAAGCTTTAATTATAGCGCTGCAAGTGCTCCAGCAGCAATAATTACCCGAAAAATGCTCTTAAACTCGGCTGGAATTATCCCTCCACAAAATAAAGGAAGCGAATTTACTTAAATTATTTCTCTAAGGATGGGTTTAAAGTTTTATTCCGTTGCTATCTTTGTTTTCTTTCTCTCTGCCTTCCTCCAGTCCCCGCTCATCCCCACTGATCATTTTAATGCGGGGATTTGTTGTTTCTTTTTTAACTAATGCAGAAAAAGTGAAATATTTCAACTTTCCCCCTTTTTGGTTTTTTTTTTTTTTTTTTTTTTTTTTTTTTTTTTGGTGCATTGGAGGTTGAATTTTGTCGCTCAGCTGGAGTGGAACCCTCCCAAAATTCACCTTTCTGGCGTCCAGCCCCGCAGCGGGGAAACAGCAGCAACCTGGGAAGGGCAAAATGGGGAGAAAAAATTAAAAATTGAGAGGATGGAGGGCTGGGGGAAATCCAGCTGGAATTGCGGGGGGCTCTGGAGGGGCTGGGAGGGTTCGGAGTCGTTATTAACTGAGAAACGTCTGGGTAATATTTGCTGACTGCGAGAAATGAATTTCCAAATCTACCCCCTGTGTGTTTAGGCGCTGGAAAATTGCAGCGCTGGCATCCGAGGGGCAACTTTGGCTGCGCTGGTCCCAAATGCCAATAAAAGAGAAAAGCCAAGCGCTCCTCTCCCTCTCCCCCCACCCCGGAGTTTTTCCCTGGGAGAGTGAGAAAATAAAGAATTAGAAATAAATTTTAAAAGGAATTAAAATATATATTAAAAGCTGGAAGTTCTGCAGTGAGATTCTGTGCTCTGGAGGTGACGGGAGCCCAAATATTTGGAGTTTTTTTGAGTTCCCCACCGTGCCCCAAGGAGGTGCGGGAGGAAGAGGAGGAGGAGGAGGAGAAGTCTGATGTTCTAGCTGAAAACTCGAATAATTTTAATTCGATATCGACGCGGCGGCGGCCGCGGAAGGGTCCGATGTGGAGGAACCTCTCTGGTTTATGGCGCTGGAGGAGCGGACTCGTAAAAGCCGAGCGGGTTTTATGTGGTGCGGAATAAACAACAACAACATCCCCGGCTCGATGGCGTTTTATAGTTTGTTAAACAGTTTACGGCCTTTTTTTGGGGCTATTACCGACGCAATTCCCTTCATGCGATAGTTAAACCTTTATCAATAATAAGGAAATTGATCATTAAAATGTTAAATATGACTACCTCGTTTGTTTTAAAATATGTTTAGGGTAAGAAGCTGTATGATTTGATAACTTGTATTAAAATACCAATTACATTTATAGGACCTTTTAAAACTGGTAGCAATTAAATCGTGTTCTTTTACAGTTTTCCAAAGCGACCCTGACATTTAAAAAGGCTAAAACTGCCTCGTTAAAATTTTGAAATTAACGGCTGCGAGCGGTCCTCTTTAATTTTCCAACACTCCCCAAAAATCAATCTTTGGGGTGGTCTAGGTACGTGATTTGTTGTGAGGCGAGCGATATCTCATTAATGTGGGTAGTTAAACATATTTAATCCGTATACTCACCCCACCTCCTTCTCCCTTCTCCCTTCCCCTCTCCCTCCCTCTCCCTCCCTCCCTCCCTCTCTCTCTCTCCCTCTCTCGCTCCCCCTCGCTCGCTTTTCCTTCTTTATTCTCTCACACTCTTCCTTTCACAATCATGCGGTGCCGAGTCCGTGTGGAGTAAGGAGAAGCCAATAGGATGAGGTTTTGGTAATAGATGCAAATGATCATGAAAAGACACTGCAAAATATGAAACAACTCATTTGCGCTGAAGTAAATCACTGAAAACTGTTTATGAACTGGCATCTCTTCTTGGAAATGTAAAGCGAGAACTCTTTAAGTGGCGATTTTTTTTTTTTTTTTTTTTTTTAGGGGTGGGGGGGGAGGAAAGGATTCAATATCATGCAGGCTTAGAGTTTTGATTATATCCTCCTTTTATATTCCTGGAAATCACAAACTGTCGTTGCTTAGCATCTTAGCGCTTTCTTTTTTTGCTAATAGATTCCCGTGGTCCGGTTTGTTGTGGGGTGATTTTTTTCTTAAAATTTTTTTTTTTTTTTTTTTACAAATATTTTTTTTTTCCTCTTCGCCTTCCTCCTGCAACAACAACAACAACAACAACACAACAACAACAACAACAAAACCTTATTGAAATTAAAATGAGCTCCTATTTTGTCAACTCACTCTTCTCCAAATACAAAACCGGCGACTCCCTGCGCCCCAATTATTATGACTGTGGCTTCGCCCAGGATCTCGGGGGCAGACCCACCGTGGTGTACGGACCCAGCGCGGGGGGAACCTTCCAGCACCCGCCCCAAATCCAGGAGTTCTACCACGGAGCGTCCTCGCTCTCCAGCTCCCCTTACCAACAGAATCCCTGCGCTGTCGCTTGCCATGGCGACCCCGGCAACTTCTACGGCTACGAGCCCCTGCAGCGGCAGAGCCTGTTCGGGGCGCAGGAGCCCGAGCTGGTGCAGTTCGCCGACTGCAAACTCGCCGCCAGCGGCCTCGGAGAGGAGGCGGAGAGCTCGGAGCAGAGCCCTTCTCCCACCCAGCTCTTCCCCTGGATGCGACCGCAAGGTGAGGCGAAAATAGCCAAGAACGCCATAAAGTAGCCCCCACCTCCCCCGCACCCACCCCAGCCCCGTCGCCCCTTTATTTTATTTTTTTTTTTAATGCTGTTCTTTCTTCGCTGCGCTTTTCTTTCTCTCGCTGCCTTTTCCTTGCCCCCGGTGACTGTATTTTACTGCTTTATGGGGGTAAACTTTTGCACTTGTAAATTGCTTTATAGTTTAATTACCCTGAAGGAGACCCTTTTCTTCTGGGGGCTGAGCGAGCCGGGCTTTCTGTGGAAGGAAGCGTTCTTAAAGTTTATGGCACTTTTATAGCCTTAAAAAGCCGCTTCATTTTTGTTCTCCGCTCGTTTCGGGCTCCGGGCCGCGCTGCCGCCTCTCTCCGGGCTCCAACCTTTTCTTTATTTTCATTTTTTGGGGTTTTTTTCCCCCCCTGAGGGAGCCGGGCTGCGCTGTTGTTGTGCTGGGGATGATAATCAGTGTGCAGAGCGCAGCTCCAGCCGGGCTGCTCGGGGTGGGCTGAGGGTGAACCCCCCTCCCTCCTCCTCTTTCCCCTTCACCCTTTTCCTCCAGCACCGTCTCCCCTTCTGGAATATCCTTTCCCCTTCTCCCTCCTGGTTTTCCTGAAGTTTTTTTTTAATTTTTTCCTGGGTTTGGGAGCTGCTGTGGGGTTGTTCTTCTCTCTCTCTCTTCCCCGAGCCTGGTTTATGTTTCTCTCAACCTCCTTCTCTTCTTCCTCCCCCTTCTCCCACCCCAACCTTTGCCATCCCCCAGCAGCCGCCGGACGCAGGAGGGGGAGGCAAACCTACAGCCGCTACCAGACGCTGGAACTGGAGAAGGAATTTCTATTTAATCCCTACCTGACCCGCAAACGGAGGATCGAGGTCTCGCACGCCCTGGGATTGACAGAGAGGCAGGTCAAAATCTGGTTCCAGAACAGGAGGATGAAATGGAAAAAGGAGAACAACAAAGACAAGTTTCCCAGCAGCAAATGCGAGCAGGAAGAACTGGAAAAACAGAAAATGGAAAGAGCCCAGGAGGTGGACGAGGAAGGGGAAGCACAGAAGGACAAGAAATAATTTAAAAAAAAAGGAGTTTTGAGGACTGAAAGGCAAGAGCTGCTGGGATGGAGGAGCCCCCGAACCCCGCGTTAATGGCAGTGAGGGAGGGCTTGGGCTAGGGGGGGAAACACACACAAAAAAACAACCAACAAAAAAAACCCCAACAGCAAACCACTAAAAACAAAGCGTAGAAAAGAGTTTAAAAAACCACAAAAAAAAAAAAAAATCCCTTTTTATTGCTGTAAAACAATTTAGCTGCGAGCGCCACTTTGCAGATTCTGCTCGGACACAATGAGCGGGAGGCGGGAGCTGCGGGAGCCGCCGCTGCTTTGCCAGTTATTAACTAGCGGTAGTGGAACGCAATCGCTTCTGTAAAACACGACTGTGAAATTCTCTCTCTCTCTCTCTCTCTCTGTCTTTTCTCTCTCTCTCTCTGTCTCTTCTCTTCTTTTCCGGGGGCGGGAGGGGGGTGGGGGTGGGTTGGTTATCATAGCTTTCAGCGCTAGAGGAGTTATGTGATATTACATTTGTGCACTTTTTTTTTTTTTTTTTTTTAATTTTTTAAAATTTTAGTTCCGTTGTTTGTTTTTCCCATTCCCATTTCCCTAATTTTTTTTTTAATTTTTTTTTTGTGGTTTATCTGTACGTACTGGAGGTAGCTATTGAGAACAAGCATCCCAACAACATGAAACTGCCTATTTATGCTGTAGTTATCTCTTCTCTCTCTTCACTTTCCCCTCTCGTTCTTCACCTTGGTTAGGGTTATTTTTTTCCTTTACTCTTCTCCCCAATTTTTCAATGTTTCTCCCAAAAAAAAAAAAAAAAAAAAAAACCACAAAAAAAGGGAAAAAAAAAAAAAAAAAAAAAAAAAAAAAACGGTTTTCTCTTCTTTAGTTAGCATGCGCACAGTGAAGCAAGTTGTAAAGTGATCTTTAGGTTAACTGTGAAAAAGAATGTATACTGTATCCGTGAATTACTTTATTGGGGGAACTAATGCTATATTTTGTTGTTCTTTCACCACTTTGTTCTATTGTCTAAACCTGGAAGCGGCGGAAGAAAAGTTACAATAAAGTTTACAAGCCAGAAATTCCGTGACATCATTCTTTTCGCCCTGCTCCGCTTCCTCCAGGACCGCTGGGATAGAAAGGAAATTTAAAACAAAAAAAAAAATTAAAAAAAAAATAAAAAAAGTGAATTTATGTGGGAACAAAAAGGCAAAAGCTGCGCGGGGCTCGGAGGAGGGGAAGGGGCCGCGATGGCTCCGCTGCTCCTCCTCCTCCTCCTCTCCTTCCTCCGGGTTCTGACAGCTCAGGCTGCCCGCTGCAAACCCTTCCTCAAGGTAAATTCTTGCTTTTCACCTCTTTTGGGGCTTTTTGCTGTTTTTTCCCCCCTCTCGGGGCGCTCCTGGCTTTGGTGGAAATTCACTTTTGCGAGTTGGTTGAGCGGGATCGCGTCACCTTGGGGAAGGAGAGAGCGGCACCAGCCCCGCACCATTGTCCGCTTTTATTTTTATTTTTTATTTTCATTTTTCTGTCTTTACACCCTCCTTCCCACTCCCCATCCCACCCAACCTTCAGAAAAAAAAATTTAAAAAAATACAACGCACTAAAAATAAAATTAAAAACCGGAGCGAGCTGACGGGTTTGGATGATTTCTGGGTTTCTGCAGCCAAAAGCGAATCGGAGCTGCTCAGGTTGGACTCGTGGCTGGAGCTGAGACGGGAAACGCTCTTTATTTTCCACAGCAAGAAAAGCTAGCGACGCCAGCTCGGTACAGAGCCCGTGTAATAAATTAAATATCGAGCTGAGTGGAATTTGGGGGGGGGGGGGAAAAGACGCCTGAAATTATTAGGTATCAATGAGACATTTGTCTTTTTTTTTTTTTTTTTTTGGGGGGGGAAGGTTGAGGAGGGGGCGAGGGTCAAAGGGGGAGGGGAGGGAATTATGGACAGTGGAGGAAAAGTAGCTGGGAGCGAGGAAATGGTGCGAAGGAGGGAAATGTAGAGGGGATCAATAAAGGGATAAACAGAACTCGCTTCCCTTTCCTCCAGCAGAGAGAGACCGAGAGAACTCGCTGGTTCACCAGCAGCGTGCCTGGAACCCCCTCCCCCTTTTTTTTTTTTTTTTAATATAAATATATTTATTTTTTAATTTTTTTCCCCCCTCTCCCCGTGCCGAAAACTGATTACAGGTTGCTTATCGACTCCGGCACAATTTCACCCCTTGCAGCAGAGATCGCGCTGGGGTTTTATACGGCATCAATTATTTATCATATTTTATAAATCCAGCCGCACAGTCCCGTGCCCCCGAGGAGGGGGCGGCCGGCGATTGGCGCCGGAGCGGCCACGTGCCCGCGCGTCACCGGGGCCGGGAGGAAAAAGGCTCTTTTTTGGTGTAAATCTGGACTCTAATTCCGTAATATATCACGGTACCTCGTAAAACCGACACTAAAACGTCCCGACCTACAAATCACCCGGCCAAATTATGAGTTCATTGTATTATGCGAATGCTTTATTTTCTAAATATCAAGCCGCGAGTTCGGTTTTCCCATCCGGAGTGTTTCCCGAGCAAACTTCTTGCGCTTTCGCCTCCAACGCGCAGCGAGCGGGGTATGGGGCCGGCTCCACGCCTCCCTTCGCCGCCCCCGTGCCCGGGCTCTACGGCAGCGGCGGCTCCGTGCACCCCCAGCCCCCCCCCGGGTACCCCTCGGGCTACGGGCTGGAGCCGGGATCCTTCTGCTCCCCCTTCGAGCAGAACCTGGCCCTGATGTGCCCCGGGGACGGCGCCAAGCAGAGCTGCGGCAAGAGCGAGCAGAGGGACGCGGATTTGCAGAGCGACAGCAATTTCCGCATCTACCCCTGGATGAGGAGCACAGGTAAGGGCAGAGCCGGGGGATGGGGCGGCGGGGGGGAGGGGGAGGGGGAGAGAGGGGTTTGGGGGGTGGGGGGAGTGGGAGTTGTTTGCTGGCGTGGAGGAGGAGGAGGAGGGAGGTGGTGGGGGGTGGGTGGGTGGGTGGGTGTGGGGGGGGGGTTGTTCCCAACTCCTTTAGTGACGTTTCATTAAAAAATAAAAGAGAGAGAAAAGTGGGGGGTGGGCAGAGCAGCACACCCCCTCCCCACGCCCCCCTCCTTGCCATAAAAACATCCTTTTAGCTTTAAATATTTATCGGGGCCGTGTCTGTTTGTCGCGGGAATCGTGGCCAGTCCCTGTGAGCACAGAGATGGGCTCGGGGGGAAATTCGGGGTGGGAGGGGCTCGGGGGGCTCGCCGGGTTCGCTCTGAGGTGGCCAAAGCTCCTCGAGGTGTCCCGAGCGCTGCGGGGTCAGGAGCAGCCGCGCTTCTTCATTCCCTGCTCCCCGAAAAAAAATGAAATTAAAAAAAAAATAGAAAATACAAAATTAATCCCGCACCCCAAGCGGTGACAGCGCGGCCGGGATCGGGATGGAAGAAGGGATGGAGGGATGGAGAGATGGAGGGAGGGATGAATGGATGGAGGGATGGAGAGATGGAGGGAGGGATGGAGGGAGGGATGGAGGGAGGGATGGAGGGAGGGATGGATGGAGAGATGGAGGGAGGGATGGAGAGATGGAGGGAGGGATGGAGGGAGGGATGGAGGGATGGAGGGATGGAGGGATGGATGGAGAGATGGAGGGATGGATGGATGGATGGAGGGAGGGATGGATGGATGGATGATGGATGGATGGAAGGAAGAATGGATGGATAAAGGTGAGGGCTCGTTCTGTCCCCAAACCCTCCAGCAAATCACTTTTTGGGGTGCCCAGCCCGGATCTGGGGGGGCTCCAGGGGCCGCCCCACTCCGGGTCACGCTGGCCCCGCACGTGTCCCAAACCTCGGGGCCGCCCCCAGCGCCCGCCGCGCCCCCGTCTCGGGGTATTAATGACAATTAATCATTAATAATTAATAAAGATCCTTTTCCCTCTGGCGGGGGTGGCCCGGCTTGACCCCAGAGCGCTCCGGGGTCGGGCTGGGCCCGGCCCGTGTCAGTGGTCACTGGTGGGGCGGTCACAGTGTCAGCGGTCACCCCGGGGGTGGCCACAGTGTCCGTGGGGGTGGCCACAGTGTCCGTGGTGACACTGGGGATAGTCACGATGTCCGTGGGGATGGTCACGATGTCCGTGGTCACTCGTGTGGGTGGTCATTGTTTCCATGGGGATGCTCCCAGTGTCTGTGGTCACTCGTGGGACTGGTCACCTTGTCCGTGGTCACACGAGGGGCCGGTCACAATGTCCGTGGTCACTCGTGGCAGTGGTCACAGTGTCCTTCGGGGTGGTCACAGTGCCCGTGGTCACCCTGGGGATGGTCACAGTGTCCCTGGGGATGGTCACAGTGTCCTTGGGGGTGGTCACAGTGCCCGTGGTCACTCGTGGGAGTGGTCAAGTGTCCCTGGAGGTGGTCACAGTGTCCCTGGGGGTGGTCACACTCTCCCTGGGGGTGGTCACACTCCCCGCGCTCCCTCGTGGGGCTCCTCACACCCTTGGGACGCCAAAAACCGGCAGGAAGGCGCTGCTGCCCCCCCTTTGCCAGCCCCAGATCCCAAATCCCGGGAGAGGGATCCTGGGGAGGAGGGAAGGAGGGAAGAGCGGGGCTGGAGTCCCCCTCGCGCTTTTTTTGGTGCTCAGTTCCTTCCATTACCTGCTCCATAATTCATCCGCTTTTACAGTTGATTTATCAAAGCCCAAATATTTCTGCTCGTAAACACTTCATCTCCGCTTTTATCCCACTTCAGATTTAAGAAGCCCCCACACTCGCTCCTCTTTCAGCCCGTGACGCTGCGAGGATCAGCACCAAAAAAACACCCAAAACCACCAAAAAAAACCCCAAACAAACCCAAAAACCCGCGAGTTCTGCCATCAGCTGAGCCGAAAAGCAGCAAAACTCGGCTTGGGGAGTTAAACCGGGGGGTCCTGGCCCTTGCACCCCCCTTCTCCTCCCGTTGTGGAATTCCAGCCGGGCAGAGATAGAGTTGTCATCCCCATTCAGCCGCGTTTATGGCTCTCCCCTCAGCGGATTTTACAACCCGCATTCCACGACCTGCACATTTTTACTTTACAGCTCAGCCCGGGCTATTTTGGCTTTTTTTTCCCCCCTCCCTTTAATGACTGGGGCTTTTCTTCTTCTTCTAAGAAAAAAAAAAAAAAAAAAAAAAAAAAAAAAAAAAAAAAAAAAAGGAAAAAGAAAGAAATGGGGATGGGTTTTGGGGGGAAAAGGGAAAAAGAGGAATTGGGGGAGAGGCCGAGCGCTGCTGCTCCGGGGAGGAAAGGACGAGTCCCAGCGAAATCACAAACAGCAGATTGTAGAATCATTCCCAACCAGGAGCGCAGGAAATGTCAGGCGGAGGGGAAAATCAGGAGCTGAGGCTCTTCCCATCCTCACACCCCAAAAACCGGCAGCGTGGGGAGGGGGAGAAACCCCAAAAAATCCCCAAAGCACCCCAAAAAATCCGCTGGGATGAGGAAAAGCATCGCAGAGCCCCGGGGGTTTGGGCAGCTCGCGGGTGTTTCTCTCCCTGGTTGTGTTCTCGAATTTATTTCATCCCCAAATTTCTTTTTTTCTGGATGAAAATTGAGGCAGGAACTCCGAGTCTGCCCGGGGATGGGAGGGCAGGAAACTTTCTGAACTTTGTTGTTGGCTCTGCTAGAAAAAAAAATAAAAAAAAGGAAATCCAAACTGGGATTTGTGGGGCTGAGACCAGCGAGGAAATCCTCAAAATTAAAGGATTAAAATAAAAATTGAAGGAAATTTTAAGAATTCAAGGAAATATCAGCGCAGGTTGTGCAGGGGGCAGCAGCAGAACAACCAGAGCCAAAAGAAATAATAAGAAAAAAATAAAATTAAATCCCCTAAACCACCTCAAGTGACCCAAATCTGTATTTTTTTGGGCAGGAACGGACAGAAAACGCGGCCGCCAGACCTACACCAGGTACCAGACCCTGGAGCTGGAGAAGGAATTTCACTACAACCGGTACCTGACCCGCAGGAGGAGGATCGAGATCGCCCACGCGCTCTGCCTGAGCGAGCGCCAGATCAAAATCTGGTTCCAGAACCGCCGCATGAAGTGGAAAAAAGAAAATAAAAGCGCCTGCCCCGGTTCCAGCGGGCAGGAAAAAGCAGAAGCCGAGGAGGATGAGGAGGAGTGAAAAGGGGAGAGAGGTGGATGAGAGGGGGGGGAAAAGGCAAAAAAAAACCGCGTTAAAAACACAAAAAAACCACACACACACACAAAAAAAGACTATATATAAAAATAAATGATAAGCGCATAAATAATTAAACCCCCAGGAGTGACGCGTTGTGCTTCATGACACTGAGAAAAAAATACTACCTATATTAAATTGTTTTTTTTTTTCTTTTTGTACAATAGACTATCTACCTATTAAATGTGGCTTTAGAGTCAGGATAGACACTTTTTTATTTTTATTTTTTTCCTATGTGAGCCTTCCTCTAGCAGCAGTAATTTGTAAAAGCTCCGTTTGTACTTCGCTGTGGCATTTTTTTGATTTTTTGATCTTTTTTTTTTGTTTGTTTGTTTGCGGTGGGGGTGGGTGATGAAGTAACGTGGTCGTGTTTTAGCACCTTTAATTTAGAAAATGTGACCCGAAAAATAATAAAAAACCCAAACAAAAAAAAAAAAAACCCTGAATGCAAATTCCATTTAGAGCGTAGAGTCCTGTACATAATAGGAATTATTATAATTATTATTATTCTCCTTCCTCCCTGTCACCTCTGTGGTTCTTTTCTCCTCGCGATCTCTTTTGTCTGTGGATATTTTTACCTTCGTTGTTCGAGCCTCTAAGGGGGGAAAAAAAGGGGAAAAAAATAAAAAAAAAAAAGGAAAAAAGATGAAGAATTAATATTGTGCTACGTCAAATGTTGTATATCAAAGTAGCAAATTATTTAATGGCGGCGCGTTGCTTTTTTTGTTTTGTTTTGTTTTGTTATTATTGATTAATATTATTATTATTATTATTATTATTTTCCTCGGTCTGTGATTATTATTCTTGGAAATAAAAGGAGATCTCCAATAATCTGCGTTGTGTTCCTTCCTCTTTGGTTTATTACAAACTAAATATTTTTTTGGGGGGCTGGCTTGGAAATAAAGGTGATGAAAAGTCCTTTTATCCCGATTTATCACCCGAATTTCTCTCTTTTCTTTGGCACGGCCGATCCATTCCTGATTTCGGTGTTTTTCCGGCAGATTTGGCGAATATCCTGAGAAATAATTGATTTTTCTGGGGCTCTGGGAATGCGGGCTGAGCTCTCTCCCTCTGGGATTATTTCTGAGGAAGGTAAAAGCGAAAAAAACCCAATCAATAAATTAAAAAATCGGAATTAAAAGAACCCAGAATCGCCCCAAAGAATCTTTCCCGCTCCTCGCTTCAATTCTCATTTTCTCGTAACTGATTCCAGCCAACCCGACCCATTTCAGCCATTTTATTTATTTATTATTTTCTTTTTCAGCTTCTCCCTTCAATTACTTTACTGCGGACTGGAACTCTTTCATTACCGCCAAATAACGCCGAGCATCAAAGCGCGCATAAAATAAATTAAAGCAATTAAACGCGGGGAAAAGGAGAGGAAGAAGAAAGAAGAAAAAAAAAAAAAAAATCAACAGGGTAAAACAAAAGGCGAGAAAATTTAAGCGCTTGCCCGGCCCCGTTTTGATGATTTATTTTATTTATTTCCTCCGCGCATCAAGATTTTAATCCACGGGATGGGCAAGATGCAGAGGGAAGGGGATTTAAATGGTAGAGATAATAAATGAATAAAAGAAAATAAAATTTAAAAAAAATCACACAAATCCCCAAAAAACCCAACAAACAAACCCCAAAAAACAAACAAAAATTTAAAAAAATCCGTATTTTCCCTTCCTCCCCTCCGTGCCTCGCTCCTTTTCCACCTCCCACCGCCCCCAGATGATTTCGTGTCCGGGCGCATCCTCGGGGATAATTTTTTTTCTTTTTTAAATTTTTAAAATTTTTTATTTTTTCCCCCCCAAAATAAGTCGCCGCCTCAGGGATCTTCTCGCCCCCGGATTCGCTGCTGGCGCCGCTCGCCCTAATTATGGCAGGCCCGTTATTAAAGCGATTTTTATTTCTTTATTTGGCTTTTTTTTTTCCCCCCATTTGGAGGAGGAAAATCAAGGGAAAAAAATTCAATTTTTTTTTTCTATTTTTTTCCCCTTTCTTCATCCCCTTTGCAGAGCGAGGTCGAGGAGTGGGAGGGGGGGAAATAAATAAAATTTAAAATTATTCCAGAAATTTCCTTTTTCCTGCTTCCCCCCCCCTCCCGGGCCGCAGCTCAGCGCTGGGATTTGGGGAGAATTCCAGAAAAAAAAAGCAAAGAGAGTCTGGAACCCATCGGGGACCCCCCAAAATCCCAACCTTGGGGACAAGGGCGGGGTCCCCTGGGGGGGTTTTGGCTCCCACCCCAATCCCGCTTTTCTCGCTTTTATTTCCCCCCCTCCAAATCCTCCTGGTTGTTCCTTTCAGCTTAAAAAAAATCCCAATTATGACCCAAAAATCAGGGAAATTATCCCAAACCCGCGGCCCCCGCTGCTTTACGGCGCCTTTTCCCCGTTCCCACCCAACCCCAACCTCCGGCTCTTTATTCTGGGGGGGTTTTATTGTTCGCAAATTGGAGGAATTATTCCTTTTTTTTTTTTAAATTCCCCCAAATCCCCTTCCTCAAATCCAAACCAAGAGTGAGATTCGGGGGGAGAACTGAAAAAACAAAAAATCCGCCACCACCTTTTTGATTTTTTTTTTTTTTGTTAAAAATTTTTGCTTTAAAATATATAAATATATTTAAAAAAAAAAAAAAAAAAAGAAGATGGCGGCTAAGAAAAAGCCTGCTGTTAAACCGGTCATGAAGAAATGCAATAAATTCCTTGTTGTTTTATGAAAATTTACAACTTTGTGATAGAACTTTATGAGTGGCTGGGTTCTGGGATTGGCCAGAGCCGGTCATGTGGACTGCTAACCGTGAACATGAACTTTTTATTATTTCCCATGTGGTTATATTGCACCATTCTTCTGTCCGCTGCACCTTGGGTCGGATCAGTGTCCTCTGTAGGGCTCTCGCCCTCTCTCTCTCTCTCTCTCGGTTTTTTTTTTTTTTTTGCCATTTTTTTACTTTTTTCTGTGTGAGCTCGGCAGGGCTAAAGCAGGGCAGAGGGGAGGGGGGTCCCTGATCGCGCACCCGCAGCACCCCCGGGCGCCACCCCCGCTCCCCGCACTTTACACCCCCTTTTTTTCCCCCAATTTTTTTTCCCCAATTATTATCACGGGGTTTTTTTTGCATTTTTAAAACACTTTTTATACATTTTGTGGCGGTATTTTTTTTTTTAATTATTTTTACCACCCCCACTCCTCCCCCCACCCCCGCCGCTTCCCCTCCTCCTCACTTTCCCCGCTGCGCTTTTTTTTTTTTTTTTCAAATTTTTTTTTTTAAATTTTTTTGGGAATCTCACTAATGATGGAAGGGCTGCAGGGGATTCTGCACCAGCAGCGCTTTTTGCAGAGGGGGAAGTTGCTCCGTTTTTCCAAGTGGCAGCAAAAGGAGAGGAGCCCTCGGGAGAGGCGATGGACGGAGCTCAGGTTGGGACAAGATTTGTCACCCAACAGATAAAGCGAAACCGCATCTCACCTCCCCAAAATCCACAGGATGGGCAGAGAGGGACGGCAAAAGGTAAGGGAAGGATTTATCTCCGTTTATTCTTGTTGTATGTCAAGATATATTGATGTATTTGTGATTATTTTTATTTTTTCGATGAAAAAGAAAAAGCGTTTTCCAGCTGGTTTTATTCTCTGTTTTATCCTCATCTCCTCCTGCTCGCTGAGGAGGGGGTGGGGAGGGTGAAAAAGGGTGGGGTGATGGCGAAAGGAGGAATTCCCGGCTTGGGGAATCTGTGGGAGCGCCAATTTATCCCGAAAATTGCAAAATTAGAAAAAGAGGAGCTTGGAGGTGAAGGGGAAGAGCCAGAGGAATGAAGGTGAGGGGAAAAGGAGGGAGAAAAAATGGAGAGAAAGGGAGGGAAGAAATGATGGAAGAAAAAGGGAAAAGAGAAGAGGGGATGAAAATGAGAATGGGAATGAAAAATATGAAGGGAAATAAAAATGAGAAAGGGGAAAGAAAAAGAGAAAGGGAAAGAAAAAGAAAGGGAATGAAAATGAGGAAAGGGATGAAAATGAGTGAGGGAAATGAAAATGAGAAAGGGAATGAAGATGAGAAAGGGAATAAAAAAAAAGGGAAATAAAAAGAAAAAGGGAATGAAAATGAGAAGGGGAATGAAAAAGAGAAAGGGAAATAAAAATTATAAAGGGAAGTAAAAGGAAAAAGGGAATGAAAAAGAGGAAAGGAATGAAAATGAGAAAGGGAAAATGAAAAATTAAAAAATGGAAATAAAAAAGAAAAAGTGGGATGAAAAATGAGAGAGAAACGGAGGAAAAACGGAGGAAGGAAATAGTAAACGGGAAGAAAAGTGGAAATAAAGGGTGGGAGGGATCAGAGCGGCGCCGAGCGGGGTCACCTGGACGGGAGCGGAGAATTTCTGAGATTTCGCAGCCGCGTTTTGCCTTTAAACAGCGCCGAGCCCTTGGCGGGCAGTTGTCGCCTTTTATTTTGTTGGTTTGTTGTTGTTGTTATTTTGCTTTTGTTTTGGTTTTTTTTTCCTCCCCCTCGCAGTTTTCTCGTCTTCAGGCGAGCTCGGGGATTCGGCGAAGTCGCCGCCGTCTCCAGGGTCGTTATGGGGTGGGTGTTTTTTTTTTTTTTTTCTGGCGTGAGGAAATGTGAAAATTAGTATTGAAAAAATAAAATAAAATAAAATAAAATGACAGAAAAAAAAAAAAAAAGGCTTAACCAAAAAAGGAGGGGGAAGAAAAAAAAAAAAAGAGGAGAATAAAAAAAAGAATGGAGCCAACGCAGAGCGCGGCGCTCTCATTGTAATTTTTTTTTTTTTTCTTTCCTCGAGTCCCAAATGAAGCTGACGTCGGGCAGTAATTAAGCTCGGGTTTTAATTGCGTTCTGCAGCGCTTTAAGCTCCGTTTCCAGCCCCTCGGTGCGCGGGGATTTTCTGCTCCAACCTCTCCTTTCAAAATTCGCTTTTCTCGGAGGGAAATCTTCCCGATTCTCGGCTTAAATCTCATTTATTATTATAATTATCATTATTATAATTTTTTTTTCTCGATGTTTCAAGGGCGGGGTGTGAAATATTTGTGCTCGTCGCTGCCGTTGCCGGGTGGGTTTTTAAATAAGAGAATAAGAAATGGGAGATTCATGATTTCGGCACGAACCGTTTTCCGACGGGACGATTTATCTCAGTCGCAATATCGCGGGCGACAGGGGGAAAAGATCGCGGCTAATAAACACCCAGACGGTTTTAAAAGCGATTCCTTCCCCGAACCTGCTCCATTTTTCATCAATCACGGCGAGGAGGAGGCTGAAAAAAAAAAAAAAAAAAAAACAAAAAAAAAAAAGGGGTTTTGTTCTCCTTAAAAAAAAAAAATCTCGTGGTGGTTTTATTATTTTTTTTTCTATTCGGAAAAACAAATATTTGTTGGTGGTATTCCTATTTGTTGTTTTTTTGCTATTTGTCGGGGATGAAAAAAAATAATTAGAAATGAATAATTGGAGGATTTTATCGCGATTCGGGTGGGAAACCACTTGTGGAACGGCGGGGGTTGAAACCTCGGGGGGATTTTGGGGGGAATTTTGGGGGGATTTGGAAGATTTTGGTGGATTTTGGGGGGTTTTGGGGTGTCCCCCTCTGCTGGTCGGTTCCCCCCGGGTTGTTAATTAAGAGAAAAGGAAATTAAAAATGTGATTAAGCCCCGGCGGAGCGCGGGACTCGCCCATTTCCCGCCGTTTGCTGCCACCTACCGACAGCGGCCGCGCCCGCGGGGGGTCCCGGGGGGATTTTGGGGGGTCCCGGGGGTTTTTTGGGGGGTCCCGGGGGTTTTTTGGGGGGTCCCCACCTGATTTGGGCTCTCCCAAAACCCCCCGAGGTGCGAGCGACGTTTTCACCCTCACCTGGTCCCCGCAGTGTTTTATTATTTGGATTATTTTGATTATTTTTAGTCTTTTTTTATATTTTATTATTCTTATAATTTTTATTATTTTTGTTATTTTTATTATTTTATTATTTTTGTTGTTTTAATTATTTATATTATTTGATTTTTAATTTTTTTTTATATTTGATATATTTCCAATCTTTTCCAATATCATTCCTATTCTTTTATTAGTTCTGTCATTTTCATTATTTTATTCTATTTTTTATTTCTTTTATTTCCACGATTTCCATTATTTCTAATATTTTTTATTATCATTATTTTTACTCTGCGTCACAACCCCCCTGGGAATTCCGTGGTTTGGGATTATCTCGATGTGGGTTTTTGGGTAATTTTTGGGGGATTTTTTTTTCCGTCTAAACATCCCTAAAAATGCTCTGAGAGATCCCAAATCCCAAATTCCAAATTCCAGAGTCGTGACAGGAGAGGCGAGGCCAAGATGGGCACAGTGAGGGTCTGGCATCATTAAAATAATAGATGAATGTGAAATAAAATTTTAAAAAATGAATAAAAAAGAGAAAAATTAGAAAAAAGTGGAAATAAAAGTGATGAAATGGAAAAAAAATTGAATTAAATGAAATTAAATGGAATAAAATGGGAAAAATAGCCAGGAAAAAAAAGGGGGAAATGAAAATAAATGGAATAAAATTGAAGAAAAAATAGAAAAAATTGGGGGGGGTGTGGAATAAAATGGAATAAAATGGGGGGGAATAAAAATTTGGAAGAAAATAGGAAGTAATGGAATAAAATGGAAAAATGGAATAAAATGGAATAAAATGGAATAAAATTTTAAAAAATCGGAGACAAGGGAAGAAAATGGAAGAAAATTTTTAAAAAGAAAGAATGGAATAAATGAAATAAATGGAATAAAATGGGGGTGGGGGAAAGAAAAAAAATGGAGATAAATTGAAATCATTGGAATAAAGGGAAATTAAATGGAATAAAAGGAAATAAAATGGAATAAAAGGAAATAAAATCAAGAATTGGAGGAGCTTTGATCCCTCGGGCCCGGGGTCACTCTGAGATTCCCGTGGGGACAAAACGCTCCCGGAATTTCCAAAGGTTCCCCCCCCCCTCCCCCTCCCCCCTCGTTTCCTGGCAACTGCTCCAGTTCTGCAATAATTCTGTTTTTCCCCCAGAAAAAACCGCGCTCAGAGACTCTGGGGGTGCCGGTGGTGAGAGGAAAAGTAAAAAAAAAAAATAGAGAAAATATTAAAATGATGGGAAAAAATCAAATTTTCTGTATTTGGGGCAGTCCCAGGCATGGTTGTTATTTTTTTATAATTATTTTAATAATTATTTTAATAATTATTGTTATAATTATTTTAAAAATGATTTTTATAATTATTTTAATCATTATTTATATAATTCTTCCGTCATTATTTCTATCATTATTTCTACCATTATTTTTATAATTTTTGTTAATAATTCTTTTTATAATTCATTTTATAATTCTTTTTTTATAATTCTGAACTTTTTTCCCTGCTGTATTTCTCGCTTTTCCCCTCCCTCCCAAAATCATTTCCTCCCTCCTCAGGAACTGCAAAAAAAATCGAATTTTTCGCATTTTTCACCTCCCCCCTCCCCCCCTTTTATTATTTTTTTTAATTCCTTGTTAATAATTAGCCGCGTCCTTAATGGAACAATTGTAAATTATTATCGCTCCTTTCCCGAGATTATTCCACACGGGAAGTCAGGTAAATTAAACTTCAATTGCTGCAAATTAACTTCGCAAGAAATTGGATTTTTTTTTTTTTTCCCTTTTTCATTTTTTTAACACCTTCGCCTCTCACAATCCGAGCCTCCAACTCGGGTTTATTTTCCCAAATTATTTTTGGAGCGTTTCAGGCTCAGCCGCTGCCAATTTTTTTTTTTTTTTGGACGGTTTTTTATTTTTTTTTCCTCAAGAACAAGGAGTTTTTTCAACTGGTTTCGTGCTCTGGCTTTGACTTTATGGCCGCAATAATTCCCTGGCTGAGGAATCCCCGCTGCGTCCGCGCTTCAGAAGGATCGGGAATTCCAGCTAAACGTGAAAAAAAATAAAAATATAAAATAAAAATATTTTATTTTGATTGGAACGGAACTTTTCCGCCGCTTCCCCGCACAAGCCGCGCTCTGTTCTGCTCCCGCTGAAATATTTGGGAGTTGTTTGAATTCCCAGCAAAACCCAGCGCCAAAAAAAACCTAAAAAAAAAGACCAAAAAAACCCCCAAAACCCGAAACTTTCCCGGTCACAGAACTTGTCCGTGCCCGAAATAATTCTCTTTATTTTTATTTATGTGCTGACGCTGTCGGGAGGGGAAAAGCCGCAATAAAAATTGGAAACCGTAAAATCCCTAAAATCCGTAAAATCTATAAATAAAATCTATTAAATCTATAAAATCTATAAAATCTATAAATAAAATCTATAAAATCTATAAAATCTGTCATTTTGTTGCCTCCCCGCTTTTTCCCTCCTTCTTTTCACACCCCGCCCCTGTTTTTTTTTTGGGATTTTTTGGAGGAGACGAAGCCAAAACTCTGATTAAAGATGAGCCCGGTTTAATTTCAGGGGCTTCTGTTTGAGCCGTTCTTGTTTCCCTCCGGGTTGAGTCCAAAATAAATCAATATCTAAAATATATCAATATATATTTTTAAAAAAAATTATATCATGAATATATATATATGTGTGTGTATACATGAAATATTTTTATATATTATATATCTAATAAACCAATATATAAAATAAAAATCTCTATATTACATCTATATAAAAATAAAGAAATATAATAAATATCTTCTATAAATCAAGAAATAAATCAAAATAATTCGCTTTATTCGCCAAAACCCTCCTCAGGACTGACTCAGGATTGGATCAGCTCCGGTTGAAATGGGAATTTTTCCCCTCAAACCGCTCGGAATTGGAGCCCAAGACTCAATTCCGGGAGATTTAATGCTCTTTAAACCCCCCGCTCCAATTTCAATGTCTCAGAGGTGGCAAATCAATTACAGCGCGGGCCTGACCCTCAGCGAGATGAAAACTCTGACAGGCTGCGCCTTTTGGGCTCTTTTTATTATTTTTAAATTTTTCTTTTCACCCCACTTTGGGAATCAAGTTTTCCTCTTTTGCTGCTCTAAGTAACAAGAGATAAAATCGGGATTTTTTTTTAATGCGCAATCAGTTTCAATTAGCGCGGGGTTTTATTTTATTTAAAATCCAAAAAGCACTTTTCAACCATAAATTATAATAACGAGCTGCGGCCGTGAAAATTTTTAAATTTTTCTTTTTTTTTTTTTTTTTTTTTGACGCTTTCCCGAACTATTTCGAGGGATTTATTGGCAGGGCGATCTCCAGGAGTGGCGGAAAACTCGAACTAAATATTTTTTTCCGGCGGAGCTGCTGCTCCCGAGCTGCGCTATCGGGACATCCCATCGCTCTGCCCCAAAAAAATTTGCATGCGGGGCTGCTGGCTCCTGATAATCCCCTCTAGTTCTGTTTGTTCTGGTTTTTATTTTTTTTTTCTCCAGAACCACCAAAATTGCGTAACACATCAAAAGGATGAACTGCCAAGCGGTTCAGCCTCTTATCTCAATTTTTTTTTTCTTTTTTTCCCCCATTTCCTCCCTTTCTTCTCTACTCATCCTCCCCTCTCCACCTCAAATTTTTTTTTAATTTTCCTTTTATTTTTTTCTTAATTTTCCCTATTTTTTTTAACGTCAATTTTTTTCTTTTTAATTTTTTTTTTTTTTTAATTTCCACGTAACTTCTGCTCCTTTCCGCGCACAAAAGGGAAACTCTGCAAGGACAAAATACAAAATATCACTCCAGGAGAGGGGAGGGGGGTGGCGGATGGAAAAGCCGCTTCCTCCTCCTGTTATTTCCTGGAATTCTCACGATTACGTCGCGACCCGTGGCCGTGGCACGAACCAAATCTTGGCTCGGCCGCTGCGAACACAAACCGAGCTCCCCATAAATTCTCCGCTGATCCCATCCCGATTTTCGGGCTCCGGCGGCTCCGCGCCAAACGCGCGGCTCGAGATTTGTGGAACGATTCGCAGATATCGGGATATTTCAACCCCGCGACAGGCAGATGGTTCCGAATTCGGGCAGGGAACAAACCCTGGATAGGACGGCGCTGATGGGGGGGACGTGCGGGGTTAATTTAGGTGGATTTCCCATTTTTTAAATTTTCCCTTTTCTTTTTATTTCCCTTTCTTCCCTTCTCCTTTCTCCCTCCCCGATTTTTAATTTTCCTTTTTATTTTTTTTACTGTGTTTTCCCGCTGTTGTGACTTTGATTTTCCTCTCTTGGAAAGTCAAAAACTGAAAAAAAAAGCGGTGAGAAGAGCTTCAACCTCACCTTGAGCCAGCGCGGACTCAGGGGGGGATGCGCAGGTAGAGCCGAGCGAGGAAATCCGGGCGAGGCAGAAAAAAAAATAATTAAAATCATTAAAAAATAACAGAGCAAAGCGAAGCTTTTAGGGCGACTGAGACTTTCGGTGCTACTTTTCGGGGTGGTTTAAATTGGCAAAAATCGGGTTTTTCTGGGGGGACGCGCACCCCTGCGCACCTCCAGGCGCGGCTCAGCGCCAGCTCCGCTCTCCCAACCCCCCCCCCGGCTGTTTCGGATGGATAAACTCCGCTTTTCCCCCAGTCCCAGGCTCGGGTTTAAGCAAAGCTCGGGCGTGGGGCCGGGATTAACAAAAAAAACGCAAGAGGGCACAATGCGGTGCCGGCCAGGAGGGGCGCGGGCTTTGGCCAAAGCGCACAGGAAATATTTCCTTTTTTTTGGTTGTTTTTGGAGATTTTTCGGCGCCGAGAAAAGCGGGAGATGCAGAGAGAGGGTCGGGCTGGGGCTGGCAGCGCTAATTGCCCGTAATTAGCCAAGAGCCAAGTTGGCAAAAGCGATTTTTGCTCTCGCAGCGAGCCCGGCCCGGTCACCTCCGCGGCGTCTCCTCCTGGCAAAACTTCGTATGAAAAAACTTTTAATTTCATTTTTTCCCCTCCTTTTCCCCTCTCCCTGTCTCGCTCAGCTCCGCGGCGAAACCCTCGGACATTTCAGGGCTGTTTAACGCGCGGGGTTAAAGTTTGGCGAGCGCGAGTGATTAACTTTTTAATTTTTTAAAATTTTTTTTGCTGTTTTCCTCCCCCTCTCCGCACACTCTCAGCGAGTATCCACTCGCGTTTTATGGGCGCAAATATCCAAATTTCGGCGCTCGCACCCCCGCGCCGATCTCCGGGGGAGGGAGGGAGGGAGGAGGAAGAGGAGGAGGAGGAGGAGGGGGGGGAAATCACACATTTATTTATTTCTGGAGCTCGGGAGAACGCTTCTTCGGGCAGATATTTGATATTTGGTTAAGGGGGTGCTTTTCTGTTGTTTAAAAGGGAGGGAAAAAGGGTGGGGGGGTGTGGACGGTTTGTTCTTGGGGGTCCCTGGTGCAATCTCAGCTCCTCATGGGTGCTATTTTGCAACCTCAGGCGCCTGCTATTGGTCAGCCCGTGATCAGATGGTTGTATTTCCTTGTGTCCCTCGCTGGCACCACGCCATCTCCCTTCAGCTAAAACCCAATCTCCGATATACCACTAATAGCTAAACCACTTGGACTATAAAACACAACAAATCATAAAAAGGCCGGGCTTTGAAAAAAAAAAAAAAAAAAAAAAAAAAAAAAAGCAAACAACAACAAAAAGGGGAACGGCGCGCGCTACACACACCACCAGCAAAAAAACTCAAAAAAAAAATTCCACAAAAAGAGGAAAAATAAGGAGGAAAAAACAAAAAAAAAAAAAAAAGGGAAAGGGGGAATATTTTTTTTTTTTTCTCTCTCTCTCCTTTCCGATGAGTTCTTATTTTGTCAACTCGACGTTCCCGGTGAGCCTGGCGGCGGGGCAGGAGCCCTTCCTGGGACAGATCCCGCTGTACCCCTCGGGCTACGCGGACCCTCTGCGGCACTACGCGGGCGCCTATGGAGCCGCGGGCGCGCAGGACAAGTTCTCCTCCTCCTCCTCCTCCTCCTCCTCCTCCTCTGCCTACTACCAGCAGAGCTCCGCGGCGTTCGGCGGCCGCGGCCCCGCCTGTGACTACGGGCCCGGCGGCTTTTTCAGGGACAAGGAGCCCGCGTGTCCCCCCGGCAGCCTGGAGGAGCCCTTCGGCCCCGAGGCGCGCAAGGACTGCGCGCAGGGCAAAAGCGCCTTCGGAGAGAGCGAGGAGCAAAAGTGTTCCGCGCCGGTTTACCCCTGGATGCAGCGGATGAACTCTTGCAATAGTGAGTTTAAACTCTTTTACAGAAATAAAAATGCATCAATCTCCTCCTCCTCTTTCCCTCCCCCCCCCCACCCCTTTTTCTTATTTGTTAGCGGCGGGGAGAGAGAGAGAGCGAGCGAGGTTCACTTTTAGAGCCCAAAAAAACTTCCAGCGCCGCAACTTGGGAGGCTCCAAAACTTCCCAGCGCTGCACGACTCTCTCCCTCTCCTCCCCGAGCTCAAAACTTCTAAACCCCCAAACTGTATTTCTGCCCCGCTCCCTCCTTTTTTTAAATTTTATTTTGTTTTATTTTCCTCTTTTTTTTTTCCGCTGCCACATTCCAGCTCGCGTGTCACTCAGCTACAGCGATTTGTCTCTGTCTCTGCCCCACACGCACCGCGAATTATCTTTTCTAAATCAGATCGGGATGACTTTCCACACCCAGAGCCCCGCACCCCCACGCAGCTCCCCCCCCTTCTCTGTCTCCCGGAATTAAATGATATAAAAAGTGTTTAAATATTTGATCCGGTTGCATTTTTAATGCCACCCGCACCTAATGAAAAGTTTGCCGGGGGGAGGATTTTCCTTAATTCCCTCCCCCCCCCTTCTCTTGGTGATATATGACATCTTTAAGTGCTGTTTCCTCAATCGGAATTATAATAATAATTAAAAATAAAAGCTAAGTAAGGGGGAAGAAAAATAATAAAAGCCTCGCTGCTGTGCTTGGCCCGTGTTTAGATGCATTTGTTGCCTTTTAAGCTCCAAATTGATGTCCATTAGCGCGGGGACATCGAGTGTTGTGTCCTGTTTAATGCGGGCTCGGCGCAGATCGATTCACTTCATTATTGCTTAAATGCCCCGATCTATTATGGGCTGCCGGGAGGGTGGGAAACAGCGCGGGGGGGTTCGGAGAACACCTTGCGATTGCTCATCCCGGAATAAGATGGATCTGGAGCTGGATCTAAAGCCCGGCTTAACCCCGGGATGCTCCGAGCGCTTCTCCTGGAGCTGCCCCAAACTTGGCCCAAAAGCGTCCCAAAAATCCAGCTCTGCGCCATCCCAAAAATCCACAAAATCCACCTCTGCACCATCCCAAAAATCCAACTCTGCACCATCCCAAAAATCCAACTCTGCACCACCCCAAAACCATCCTAAAACCATCCCAAAAATCCACCTCTGTAACCATCTCAAAAATCCAAAAAATCCACATCTGCACCATCCCAAAACCATCCCAAAAATCAAACTCTGCACCATCCGGAAAATCCAACCGCGCCATCCCAAAAATCCAACTCTGTACCATCCCAAAAATCCAACTCTGTACCATCCCAAAAATCCAACTCTGTACCATCCCAAAAATCAAACTGCACCATCCCAAAAATCCAACTCTGTACCATCCCAAAAATCCAACTCTGCGCCATCCCAAAACCATCTCAAAAATCAACCTCGCTGTTCCCCCTTCCCCTTTCCTCCCTCCCCTATTTCCCCCAATATTCCCGCGTTCTTTCCTGTATTTTTTAGATGCTTAATTTGAATTATTTTAATTTTTTTTTTTATTTTTGCGGGTGTCGCAGGTTCTTCCTTCGGGCCCAGCGGCCGCCGAGGCCGCCAGACCTACACCAGGTACCAAACGCTGGAGCTGGAGAAGGAATTTCACTTCAACCGCTACCTGACCCGGCGCAGGAGGATCGAGATCGCGCACTCGCTGTGCCTGACCGAGCGCCAGATCAAAATCTGGTTCCAGAACCGCCGCATGAAGTGGAAAAAGGAGAACAAACTGCTCAACTCCTCGCAGCTCAGCGCGGAGGAGGAGGAGGAGAAAGCGGCAGAGTGAAGGGAAAAACAAAAAACAAACAAAAAAAAATATACAACAAGAAAAATAGAGGGAGAAAAATTGGGAGGAAAAAAAAAAAAGTGTTATTTAAAAAGGCGCAAAAAACAAAAAAGATAAATTTTCAGTTTAGGGAGTGTGAGAGGTGAAAGGTGAGGGGGGTGTGGGGGGATGTCAGGAGGGTCCCGCACGCTGCTGGGACACAAAGTTTGGGTCATCCGTGGCCTGGGCTCGAATTCCAGATGATTTTATCCAGAAACAAACAAAAAAACCCACCAAAACCAGGTGATTTTATCCAGAAACAACAAAAAAACCCACAAAAATCCGGCTCTAATCGCGTTCTGAATTTTTTTTTTTTTTTGGCCCTTCCTGCTCCTCCCTTTCCCTCCCGCTCCACACCCCCCTCTCATGGAATAATAATTATAATAATAATAATAATAATTAAAAAGTGAAGAGACGGAGAGACAGAGAGAAGGAGGGAAAGGAAGGGAAAGTGTAAAAAGGAAAAAAAAAAAAAAGAAAAAAAAGAAAAAAATTTAAAAAAAAGGACTCCTAGCCGTGTTCCTACCCTTGGTGTCACTGTTAGTAATCTGCTAACTCTTGTATTTAATGGAAGTGCTGCAATATTTGTCATTTGGGGTGTTCATTGTCCTAATTTTGTAAAAATGTTTCATGCACGGTCGACATAAGTTGTTTTTTTTTTTTTTTTAATTTTCCCCTTTTTTTTTTAAATAATTTTTTCCCTTCCTTTGATAAATTAATGAAGCCCTTGGGTTCTTTGTAATTAGTTTTGGGGTGTTTTGTTTTTCTTTTGGCCTTTTTATTTTCTGTTTGAAAAAGAGGAAAAAAAAACCAACCTACTGAAAGAACGAGTACTACCTACAAGGCTGCAGGAAAAAAAATGAAAAAAAAAAAAAAAAAAGAAAAAAAATGACAGAAAAAGTTCTATTTTATTAATTTTTGTACGTGTCGTGTTTGGAGTTTGTCTTAGGTATGAACATGGAATTCTCTAATAAAAGCCAAGTCTTGGATCTCACCCGCCCTCCCCTCTCATTCTTGGCGGGTTTCTGGTGAATTTTTCATTTTCCAGGCGGGTTCCTGGTCCTGAAGGAGATTTTTGCTCCCTCTGGGTTCCGGGATAAGGAACTCGGTGAGCACACAAGTTACAGTGCAGAGATAAATCGGATTTAATCTGATTTTCCCCCTTTTTTTTTTGGGTCTAATCTCAAATGGAAACTTTTTCACCAAGAGAATTTCCTGCCTGACATTTCTGCCTTTAGCTCCTCTCTCTTTATTTTTATTTTCTTCTATTTTTTTTTTTAATTTTTATTGTTACAGTACAAAGAGTTATGACGGAACGCCGTCCCATCTCCACAATAAATCAAGGAAACGGGCAAAAAAACCAAACCAAAACAAAACAAAAAATCTGCACTCTCATTTATCTACCAAAGATACCCAACACTTGCCCAGCATCTTTCAAACATCTGCTCCCCTCGCTCCCAAAATCAAAGCGAGACCAAAACCAAAACAGAAAACAAAAAATTAAAACAAAATTTTACAGTTCCCGGATTTCCAGGGAATTCACTCCGGAAAAAAATCCAAAAAAATCTCAGCGTCAGGAATAATAAAAATAAGAGTGGAAAGATTTTTTGGAGAGGTGAAATTTGAATTTTCTCCCTCGCCAGCGCTGGGGAGGGGAGCGGGGAAGGTTTTGAGGAATTTCTTGCGAAACTTTTCCCGGGTTTTGTAGGAATGGAATGAAGAGAAGGAATTCTTTTTTTTTTTTCCCCCTCTCAGCTGAGTGGGGGATTTCGGAGTGGAAAAGCGTCCTGAGGAAAGGCTCGGTGGGAGCAGCCACGAGCCGGATTTAATGCCAACCACTTCTAAAATCAATTCATGCAGAAGCTTCCCAGCTGTAGGACATTTGCTGTTATTGCCACGCTTTTCATTGCCCGTAATTATTATAATTATATGTCACTTTCAATATGGCGCATCATTCCCAACGAGTTGCAGGCGAGCCCCATGAAATTCCTGAACTGCCTTGGAGAAAGAAAAAAAAAAAAAAAAAAAAAAAAAAAAAAAAGCAGACAAAAAAAAAATTAAAAATAAAAATAATAAAGAAAGAAAGAAAGAGACAGAGAAAAGGAGAGAGGCAGGAAAAAAAGAGAAGAAAGAGGAAGGAAAAATAAAAGGGAATTTTATTTTTGGCTAGAAAATCCCGGCGCTTTCCCAGCGTTGTCCCCAAATTTCCGAGCGCTTTTGCTCCCCAATTTTCGCTGCAGGTCAAGGAACGGGAAGGAAAATCTGCGCAGCTCGAGGCTCAGAGAGGACGTGGAAACGCTAAGGAACAGGAACATCCCAAAAAGCGACTTTGCCAACCATTCCCACCGCCGGATTTTGCATTTTTATTTTTCTTTTTGCCCCCAGAGTTTGGGGTTTTTTTCCCTTTCCAGAATTAAGGTGCAGCTCCAAGAGAAGCGAAGGAAAATTCGACTTTTCCTGGCGGAACAACCGCGGAGAAACCACCCCAAAAAAATTCCCTCCTGGCCACTGTTCCTGCTCCAGCCGCCCGCAGAGACCTCCCAGCAGCCCGAACCTCACCCCGAATTTCTCCACGCTCTTTTCCAACGCCGAAACCCCAAAAAACTTTTCCACAAAACCCCCCCGGGAACTCGGGGGGAACCCGGACCCGCCCAGGACGCATCGCGATTTTTAATTTTTTTCTATTTTTTTTTTTTTTAAAAGAAACGCAAACCGTACCGGAGTAAGGAGGGGATAATTTGATTTTTTTTGTTTTGTTTTTTTTTGGGGGGGGTTGTCCCCCAAAAAATGAAGCGCTGCGTTGCGGCGGCGCGGCCGGCAGGTGGCGCGCTCCGCCCAGGCGGGGGGCGATGGCGGCGCCGGATTTGGGGGCGACTTTGGGCCTAAAACGGCTCCGCGCTCGTCATTATTTGTAACCATAGAGCATGAATTACCTCTTGAGGTCATCAGTGAGAATTTACGACTGGTCAACAAAAGCACGTGACGCCCAAACGCACCCCCCACCCTCCCCCCATATTTGGCCGCATACATAGCAAAAACGAAGTACAGTGCATCGCTATAATTCATTAATACATCATAAATCGTCAAGCACGGGGGTTATAACGACCACGAGCCACAAATCAAGCCCTCCAAAATAACCCAAATGAGCTCTTACTTTGTAAACTCGTTCTCAGGGCGCTACCCAAATGGCCCCGACTATCAGTTACTAAATTATGGGACCGGCAGTTCCATGAACGGTTCTTACAGAGATTCAAGCACCATGCATTCCAGCTCTTATGGCTACAACTACAATGGGATGGACCTTAGCATCAACCGCTCGGCCTCCTCCACTCACTTTGGGGCTGTGGGCGAGAGCTCCCGCGCTTTCCCTTCTCCAGCTCAGGAGAGCAGGTTTAGACAGGCGAGCAGCTGCTCCTTATCTCCTCCCGACTCCCTGCCCTGCTCCAACAGCGAGAGCCACGGGGGCAAACCCGCCCCGTCGCCCTCGGAAGCGGCTCCCGCTGCCAGCAGCACCGGCGCGCATTTCACTGAACTAGACGAGACCAGCGCGTCCTCGGGAGCCGACGAGGGCTCGGCGCTGCCCCGGGCGCAGGCTGAGCCCAGCGCGGGCTCGGCGGCCGCGCCAGAAGGGCCGGCGCCTCAGATATTCCCCTGGATGAGGAAACTTCACATTAGCCATGGTACAGCTACTTCTTTTTCCCTGCTTGTTGTTTATTATTTTTTTTTTCTCGTAACCTCTCTCGTTTTCTCTGTTTTTTTTTTTTTTTTTTATTTCTTCTCCTCCCCCCCACCTCCCTTTCTCTCTCCTTGCTTTTATTCCGCGGAGGCGCTTTGATCAGAATCGCAGCTATTTATTGCTTTTGTATTTCTCGCTCTGAAGCTGCCTGGAAAAGGGGGGGGGTGTCTCTCTCTCTGTGTGTTTGATTTTAGTTTCGCTCTTCTCGCCGCCAAACCGCCGCTTTTTTTTTATTTTTATATATTTTTTTAAGCTCGTAGCGGATGGTAGGAGAAGGTAAATTAAAAATTGAGGCGAGGGGGGTGTTCCGTGGGGTGGGTGGGAAGGGAAGAATTGACCATTAAAATGGAATTACAGGCGCAGATGGGGCTCGCAGCTCGGATTTTTTTTTTTTTTTTTTTTTTTTCTGGGTTCATCCCTGACAATCTGCCCTTGACAAACCTCCCAAAAATCACCGGGGAAGGAAAAGCCAACCCCACCCCCAGCCCCAGCTCAGCTCAATTCCCGATTTTCTGCTGGGGCACTAAACCTGCCAAGAGCCGCGGGAACACCCAGGGAGCGGAAAATAAAATAAAAAATAAAAGGAAAAAAAAAAAAAAAAGAAAAGAAAAGGGGACAGAGATTCCCCAGTTAAATTCTGGATATCGAGTGGGGAATGTCGGGTCTGGAGGGGCCGAGGGTGGGGGGATTTTACACGTGTGTGTGAGACGGGGGGGAGGGTGGGGAAAAAAAAGACAGAAGGGAGGGGATGCTGTAATTCGGGGGGAAATCGCATCTTTACCATATTTCCCCTTAAAAAAAAACCGGGGGGGGGGGGGGAAAGAAGCAGGCTGAAAATTTAAAACAAAAATTAAAAAAAAATCTCGAAAAAAGGCGAAAAAGGCAAACCCCAACCGCGCGCTGTTGTTATCCAGACATGACTGGACCAGACGGGAAGAGGGCGAGGACAGCGTACACCAGGTACCAGACCCTGGAGCTGGAGAAGGAATTTCACTTCAACCGCTACCTGACCCGCAGGAGGAGGATCGAGATCGCCCACGCGCTCTGCCTGAGCGAGCGCCAGATCAAAATCTGGTTCCAGAACCGCCGCATGAAGTGGAAGAAGGATAATAAACTGAAAAGCATGAGCTTGGCCTCGGCCGGCAGCGCCTTCCAGCCCTAAAAAAAAAAAAAACCCCTCCAGCAGGGGGAAAAAAAAAAAAAATCAAAATTAAAGAAAAGAAAACAAAAGAAGGTGGTGATGGTGAAGAAGAAGAGGAAAAAATATTTAAAAAGAAAAAAAAAATTTAAAAAAAAGGAGCGGATGGTGAAATAAATAAATGAATAAATGATTGTAGTCTCGGAGGACTGTACAGTGAGGCACCTTCTTTTGGGCTTGTGGTTGATTTATCCTAAAAAAAAACACACAAAAAAACCCCAAAACCAGCTCCTGTTGGTTATGCCAGGACTGAGCTCGTGTCGTGTTCTCTTTTTTTGTTTGTTGTTTTTTTGGTTTTTTTTAAAAAAGAAGAAGAAATTAATTAAATTTTATTTCCAGATGCTCCTCCTGCTCTCGTTGTTCTTCTGAATGTCCGTGTCCGTGCCCTTTGATGCTCTCTGGAAATGTGTTCTGTGAGCCCTTTGAATGTTCTAACTTATTTATAAATCCAGAACAGATTCGCTTGTTTGTTTATTTGTTGGGATTTTCCTTTTTTTTTTTTACCCCCTCTCCCTTTTTTTTATTTTCTGAGTTTATCGCTCTTGGGTGAGTTCTTCTCTGCCTAAGCGAAATTCGGGGGTTCCTGCACTACAGTCGCAGATAAAAAAAGAAAAAAGTCTTTAAAAAACCAAACAAAAATGTAAAAAAAGGAAAAAAAAAAACAGAAAAAAAAAAAAAAAAAAAGCTGCAGCTCTTGTATCTTTCTGTCTTAAAATTGTCCAGTCTGTGTTTTAGTCCAAACTCCAGGCCAGGATTTCTAATCCCAGCCTAATTCCGAGGCGTACTCTTAGACGTGGGTGAACTTCACTATTAAAAAATAATAACAATAATAATAATAACTCAAAAAATTTAATAATAATAAAAAAGGAGAAAATCTATAAAAGCGGGAGAGCCCGAGGCTGGAGTGATGTTTGTAAATATTAGAAATATTTCTGCCGTGAGTAATAGGCGGGTGTAGTGGGCAGAGTTCGGTGTTCTGTGTAAAAATGGCATCTGGCATGTCTAGCCTGGTAGTTCTTGGCCAAAAAAAAAGCAAAAAAAATTTAAAAAAAGCTTTTTGTATTTGTTTGTAGCTTTACTCGAATTCCAATAAACGTTTTCCCCCGACTCGCAAAGGCTCCGGTCGCGTTTTTAAACCTCCCCCGTCCCCAAAAAATCCGAAATTCCCGCAAGCCTGACAGCGCCTCAGCCACTCCTGGGTATCAGAAATCCCCCAAAATCGCTCAAAATCAGCCAAAACAAGCCAAAATCAGCCAAAACTCGCCAAATTCCGGGATCCCCCCCCGCTCTCCATCACCCCCAAACCCGCCGAGATTCGCCCCAAAACCCCCTGAGCGATTTCGACTCCTCCGAGTCGCAGCACCACCAAAAGCTCCCGGCGCTTTTTGCTTTTTTTAATCCGTTTTTTTTTTTCCTCCCCTCCCGCCGGATTTTTCCCGAGAGTTTCGGGGGATGCTCGACCAGAGGAGAAAAAAAAAAAATTTCAAAAACCACATTTGAAACGCCAGAAGTACCAAAACCCGCGGAGGATCCCCCCAAGCCGAGTTTTGTCGGAGCAGGAAGATAAACCCGAGATTATCTCCGTGCCCAAGCCGAGCTCTGCTGCTCCTGCCTCGCTTTCTCCTCTTAGTCGCGGTTTTATCGCGGTTTTATCGCGCCGCGATTCCAGATCAGCGCAATCGCTGCCCCGGGGAGTCCGGCTTAAAACTCGGCTTAAAACTCGGTTTAAAACTCGGTTTAAAACTCGGTTTTAGGCGCGACGCCTGTGCCACCTCCACGCACGGAAAGTTGGAGCTCGGAACTTACCAAACTTTAATCTCTGCCACACTTTGGGACTCCTTAAGTGATTTTGAGAGGGACGCGAAGTGGGATGGCAGATCCCAAACCATTTGCTCGCCTTCCCTTTGGTAATTTATTATTTTTTTTTTAATCCTTTTTTTTTTTTTCTCCCTAATTTATTATTATTATAATTTTTTTTTTTTTTTTTTTTTTTTTTTTTTTTTTTTTTTTTTTTAATACCCGGGTAGTTTGCTGGACCAAAAGTGGGGGAATGACATTTGGGATGTCAAATGGATTGGGGGGTTTTTATCTCGAAGTTAGATCGTAAAAATGGCCCGGAGCTGAGGCTGATACCCCTCACTGGCTCGCAAAAGTCACGTGAGGTCCATAAAGTTGGTTTTATGGTTTTGGGGAGTTGACAATCTCCGATATATTTCACATTCTCCAGAATGTTAAGTGACACTTTAACTGCTCGCTCGGCCTCGTTCGGGGGCAGCGCTGGGTGAGCGCTTTTCCAGATGAGACTTAAAAAAAAAACAAAAAACTTTAAAAAAAAAAATCCCAATTGCAAAAAAAAAAAAAAAAAAAAAAAAAAAAAAAATTGCAAAATTTGATTTAATTGATTTTTTTTTTTTTTTTTTGGGTCTTCAACTCAGTGCACAGCGCCCGCGGGTTGCAGGGGTGGAAGTAAAATTCTGAAAATTCTCTGCTTAAAAAGAAATAAAAACAGCATTTAAAAAAACCCCCAAAACAGCACTAAAAAAAAAAACCCCAAAAAAACCAGCACTAAAAATAACCAAAAACAGCATTAAGAAACCCCAAAAACAGCACTAAAAATAACCAAAAACAGCACTAAAAAAACCCCAAAAACAGCACTAAACAACCCCAAAAACAGCACTAAAAAAACCCCAAAAATCAGTTTCTGAGGGTCGATGTGGAGCTGGTTTAGTTCCGGCTTTGGGGAGGTTTAAGCCGAGCTTTGAGCTGGAGTTTTTTTCCAATTTGGGGAATTTGGTGGGAAAAAAATGAGGGAAAATCAGTGAAAATTCCAATTTCCTGTTCCGTCCTGGCCTGGCAGAGACGGGGGTGGGAAAGGGAGGAAAAAATGGGGGAAAATCAGAGAAAATTCAAATTTTTTTAGATTCATCCTGGCCTGGGAGGATGTTTGGGGCTGGGGGATTTGGGGTCACTCAGGAGGATTTTGGGGTCACTCAGGAGGATTTTGGGTCACTCAAAGGAGATTTGGGGTCACTCAGGAGGATTTTGGGTCACTCAGGTTGAATTTGGGGTCACTCGGGATTTTCGGGTCACTCAGAAGGATTTTGGGGTCACTCGTGGGAGATTTTGGGTCACTCAAGTCGAATTTTGGGTCCCTCAGTGAATTTTGGGTCCCTCAGTGAATTTGGGGTCCCTCAGGAGGATTTTGAGGTCCCTCAGGTTGAATTTGGGGTCACTCAAAGGGGATTTGGGGTCACTTAAAGGGGATTTTGGGGTCCCTCTGTGAATTTTGGGGTCCCTCAGTGAATTTTGGGGTCACTCAGTGGATTTTGGGGTCCCTCAGGAAGATTTTGGGTCACTCAGGTTGAATTTGGGGTCACTCAAAGGGGATTTTGGGGTCCCTCAGTTGATTTTGGGGTCACTCAGGGGAGATTTTGGGTCACTCAGGAGGATTTTGGGGTCACTCTGTGGATTTTGGGGTCACTCAGTGGATTTTGGGGTCCTCAGTTGATTTTGGGGTCATTCAGTGGATTTTGGGGTCACTCAGTGGATTTTGGGGTCATTCAGTGAATTTTGGGGTCACTCTGTGGATTTTGGGGTCATTCAGTGGATTTTGGGGTCACTCTGTGGATTTTGGGGTCATTCAGTGGATTTTGGGGTCACTCTGTGGATTTTGGGGTCACTCAGTGGATTTTGGGTTCCTCAGTGGATTTTGGGGTCACTCAGTGGATTTTGGGGTCATTCAGTGGATTTTGGGGTCCCTCAGTGTATTTTGGGGTCCCGCAGTGTATTTTGGGGTCCCTCAGGGGGATTTTTGAGCCTTTTTCCCATTTCATCCCCTCCCCCTCTCTCACCTTCCCCATCTCACCTGCACCAAAAAAAAAAAAAAAAAAAAAAAAATCAGATTTTTTTTTGTGTCTCTGCACTTGTGGGACGCTGATTTATTTTAAAAATATATTTATTTTCCCTTTTTATTTTTGCCTTTTTTTGGCCTATTTTCCCCTTGTTTTTTGCTTTTTTTGGCTATTTTTTCGGGGTTTTTTTGTTGTTTTATTCTCTTTTTTTTTTTTTTTTTTTACTTTTTTTTTGTTTGGGTTCTTTTTTTTTTCTCTCTCTCTTTATTTTTTTTCCTCTTCTCAGGTTTCCTCCCCCTCCCACCCCGGATATTTAATGGGATCGGGTGTCCTGACACTTCCCGACCATCTGGACACTCCATGTGTCCCCAGCCCGGGCCTGGGGAGAAAAAAAATCCCAAAAAATCCAGAAAATACCCCAAAAAATTCCCCAAAAATCCCAAAAGATAATAATAAAAAAATCCACCCCAAATTGCCCCAAAATCCCCCCCCAAAAAAAGAAAAAATCCCCCCCCAAAAAAAAAACCAAAAAATCGCCCCCCAAAATTCCCCAAAAATCCCAAAAAAATAATAATAAAAAAATCCCACAAAATTCCCCAAAAATTATAATAAGAAAAAATCCCCCAAAAAATCCCACAAAAATCCCCCAAAAATACAAAAAGTCCACCCCCCAAAAAAACCCCAAAAATTCCACAAAAAATCCCCCCAAAAATCCCAAAAAATAATAATAAAAAATCCCCCAAAAATCCCCCAAAATAAAAAAAATCCCAAAATATTAAAAAAAACAAAATAAAAAAAATCCCTCAAAATCACAAAAAATCCCAGAAATATCACAAAATCAATCCCAAACAAATCTCCCCAAAAATCCCAAAAATAATTTCAAAAAAATCCTAAAAAATCCCCAAAAATCCCCAAAAAATCCCCCAAAAATCCTCAAAAAATCCCTCAAAAAATCCCCAAAAAATCCCAAAAATCCCCAAAATCCCAAACCCCAAATTCGCTCCTGAGCAAAACCGAGAGAAAATTTTGTGAGAAAAATAAACGAGAGAAGAGAATGAGAAAGGAGAGAGAGGATGGGCCAAAACCAGCCAAAAATGGGCAAAAAAGAAAATTTAAAAATATTCTAAAATAATAAAAAATATGGAAACCCCCAAATTCCGAACCTGCTGTTGGGTTTGGGGGTTTTTTGGGTTTTTTTTGGGTAAAATTCAACTTTTCCATCAATAAATGAGGTGGGAGGAGAATCCTTGTTCACACCTGAACCGGCTCCTCCCTCCTTCCAAAATTCAATTAAATTTCGAATTAATTTAATTAAATTTCAAATTCATGTAATTAAATTTTAAATTCATTTAATTAAGCTGCAAGCGCTGAGAATTGGGAATTTCTAGAATTTAAATTTTGGGGTGTTTTTACTTTATTTCCCACTTTTTTTTCTCTCTTTTTTATTTTTTCTTTTTTTTTTTTTTTTTAATTTTAATTTTTTTTTTTTTTTTTCCCAAAATTTGGAGGATTTTTATATGTTTTTTCTTTCCTGTCTCAGTTTTTCCTCTCCCGATCCCGAATTTCTTCTCCATCCTCAGCTGAATTTGGGGGAAAATTTGGAATTTTGGGGATTTGGGGATTTAATTTCCGGTGGAAATTAAAGATATTTGGGTTGGTGTTTGATTGGACCCCAAATCTGGAGTTTTAACCCCAAATTTGGGAATATTTGGGATTTATTTTGGAGTTCAGCTCTCGTTCTTCTCCATCCTCAAAAAACAGAAAACAAAAACAAAAAAAAAAAAAAAAAAAAAAAAAAAAAAAAAAAAAAAAAAAGAGAAAAAAAGAAAAAAAGAAAAAAAAATTCCCCAAATTTGAGCAATTTGGGCAGGAAAATTTTTATTTGGGATGTGCCTGGACCCCAAAATTCCATTTTTTTGAGATTTTCCTATTAAATTTTCCATCCAAACCCACTCGCCCAAATTGGGATTTTTTGGGGGTTTTAAAAAAAAAAAATTAAAATTTTCTTTTCTAATCTGAGGCCGATTGGAGATTTCGAGACGGGAAAAAAAGAAAATTTTGTGGGTTTTTTAGTGGGATTTTAATTTTGGGGATTTTCAGCGGATTTTTGGCTTTGGGGATTTTTTAAATTATGGGATTTTCCAATGGGATTTTTTATCTGTAGGATTTCAAGTGGATTTTTAGCTTTGGGATTTTTTTAATGAAGTTTTGTAATGAGATTTTTTAGCTATGGGATTTTCCAATGGGATTTTAAAGAGAGATTTGTAATTTTGGGATTTTTTTTGTTTTTGTTTTTTTAATTGGAGTTTTCCTATGGGATTTTAAGGTTTAGGATTTTCCCATGGGATTTTTTAGTGGAGATTTCCAATGGGATTTTTAGCAATGGGATTTTCCAATGGGATTTTTATCTGTAGGATCTCAAGAGGATTTTTAGCTTTGGGATTTTTTTAGTGATGTTTTCCAATGGGATTTTTCCAAACGATGGGATTTTAAAATTTATTTTTTTAAATTTTTTTTTTTGTTTGTTTGTTTGTTTTTTTTGCTGTGGGATTTTCCGATGGGATTTTTATCTATGGGATTCTCCAGTGGGATTTTTATCTGTGGGATTTTTTTTAGTGGGGTTTTATCTATGGGATTCTCCAGTGGATTTTTATCTGTGGGATATTTTTAGTGGAGTTTTAACTTTGGGGTTTTCCAGTGGGTTTTTATCTATGGGATTTTTAGTGGGGTTTTCATCTATGGGATTCTCCAGTGGGTTTTGATCTATGGGATTTTCCAATGGGATTTTCTAATGGGATTTTCAATGGGGTTTTTATCTGTGGGATTTCCAGTGGATTTTCATCTATGGGATTCTCCAGTGGGATTTTCATCTATGGGATTTTCCAATGGGATTTTCTTTATGGGATTTCCAGTGGATTTTCATTTATGGGATTCTCCAGTGGGGTTTTCATCTATGGGATTCTCCAGTGGGATTTTCATCTATGGGATTTTCCAATGGGATTTTCCAGTGGATTTTCTTCTATGGGATTTTTCAATGGGATTTTCTAATGGGATTTTCAATGGGGTTTTTATCTGTGGGATTTCCAGTGGATTTTCATCTATGGGATTCTCCAGTGGGGTTTTTATCTATGGGATTTTTAATGGGGTTTTTATCTATGGGATTTTCCAATGGGATTTTATTTATGGGATTTCCAGTGGATTTTTATCTATGGGATTCTCCAGTGGGATTTTTATCTGTGGGATTTTCCAGTGGGGTTTTATTTATGGGATTCTCCAGTGGGGTTTTCATCTATGGGATTCTCCAGTGAGTTTTTATCTGTGGGATTTTCCAGAGGTGTTTTAATCTGTGGGATTTTCCAGTGGAGTTTTATTTATGGGATTCTCCAGTGGGGTTTTCATCTATGGGATTTTTAGTGGGGTTTTCATCTATGGGATTCTCCAGTGGGTTTTTATCTATGGGATCTTCCAATGGGATTTTCCAGTGGATTTTCTTCTATGGGATTTTTCAATGGGATTTTCTAATGGGATTTTCAATGGGGTTTTTATCTGTGGGATTTCCAGTGGATTTTCATCTATGGGATTCTCCAGTGGGGTTTTATCTATGGGATTCTCCAGTGGGATTTTTATCTATTGGATTTTTAGTGGGGTTTTCATCTATGGGATTCTCCAGTGAGTTTTTATCTGTGGGATTTTCCAGAGGTGTTTTAATCTATGGGATTTTCCAGTGGAGTTTTATCTATGGGATTTTCCAATGGGATTTTCAGTGGGGTTTTTATCTGTGGGATTTTCAGTGGATTTTTATCTGTGGGATTTTTAGTGGGCTTTTTATCTATGGGATTCTCCAGTGGGATTTTCCAATGGGATTTTCAGTGGGATTTTCATCTATGGGATTCTCCAGTGGGGTTTTTATTGGGGTTTTTATTTGTGGGATTTTTCAGTGGAGTTTTAGCTTTGGGATTTTCCAGTGGATTTTAATCTATGGGAATTTCAATGGAGTTTTTATCTATGGGATTCTCCAGTGGGATTTCCATCTATGGGATTTTTATTGGGGTTTTTATCTATGGGATTTCCAATGGGTTTTTATCTATGGGATTCTCCAGTGGGATTTTCATCTATGGGATTTTTATTGGGGTTTTTATCCATGGGACGAGCTCTTTGCTGCGGTTCCATCAGGGAATTTTAACCCCTTCGTTCCCTCCTGTCCATCCCGCAGCTCTGGGTTCTTCCTGCACCGTTTTTGGGGCGTTTTCCCTCCCTACAAACCTCATTTTGAGAGGATTATTGTGATTTTTCTTTTTTTCCCCGCATGGCCAACCCCCCTTTTCCTGCGAGGTGTCATTGTCTCATTTTCCAGGGGTCAAGGGACACGCTTCCTTTTATTTAAAAAAAAAAAAAAAAGGAAAAAAATATTTTAAAAAAATTAAAAAACCTGCTGGTTTCTGATGCCAAAGGAAGCGCGAGGGGAGTAAACAGGAAAGGAAAATTTCCATTTTCCGGGATTTTTCATCCTCGGCCCCTCCCCGGGCCCGCGGCGGGATCGGGACAATCGCTGCAGGCGCGGGAAAAACACAAAATGTTCAAATCGGGGTGGGGGGAGGAAAAATCCGGATTAAAATCTCAATGAGAGGAGAAATCCGGATTAAAATCTCAATGAGAGGAGAAATCCGGATTAAAATCTGGGCAGAGGAAAAATCCAGATTAAAATCTGGGAGAGGAAATATCCGAATTTCAATCTCTGGAAGAGGTAAAATACGGATTAAAATCTGGGAGAGGAAAAATCCGGATTAAAATCTCAATGAGAGGCGAAATCCGGATTAAAATCTCAATGAGAGGAGAAATCCGGATAAAAATCTGGGCAGAGGAAAAATCCAGATTAAAATCTGGGAGAGGAAAAATCCGAATTTCAATCTCTGGAAGAGGCAAAATATGGATTAAAATCTGGGAGAGGAAAAATCCGGATTAAAATCTCACTGAGATGAGAAATCCGGATTAAAATATGGGGAGAGGCGAAATTCGGATTTAAATCTCACTGAGAGGAGAAATCCGGATTAAAATCTCTGGGAGAGGCAAAATCCGGATTAAATTATGAGGAGAGGTGAAATCCGAATTAAAATTGGAGGAGAGGCGAAATTCGAGTTTAAATCTCGAGGAGAGGAAAAATCCGGATTTAAATCACGGGGAGAGGCAAAATCCGGATTAAAATCTGGGGGTGAGGAAAAATCCGAATTTAAATCTCAGTGAGAGGCAAAATCCAGATTAAATTATGGGGAGAGGAGAAATTCGGATTAAAATCTGGGAAGAGGCAAAATTCGAATTAAAATCTCAGTGAGAGGAAAAACCCGGGTTAAAATCTGGGAAGAGAAAAAAATCCGGATTAAAATCGAGTTTTTGTGCAGAGGTGTCGGGAAATTTCGAGATTTGGGGATTTTCCAATGAAAATCTGAAATTTGGGAATTTTCTTTTTTGTTTTTTTTTTTTCTGTTCTAAAAGCGCCGAGTGAGGATTTCACCTTTCCCAAAATAAATCTCGTTCTGACAATTCCATTTTTTTTTTTTTTTTTTTACCTTGTTCTGCGTGTTCACCCTCAGGGTTTCCTGTCATAAAAGGGAAATAAAAACCTCCGAAATCATTTTTTTTTTTCACCTAAAATCCAAACTCAAGTTCTTTAACCTGTCAGAGCCTTGACGAGCATTAATTTGAATTAATTAATTAATTAATTACCGAGGTGATTTTTGGGGGGGGGGGGTGGGGGTTGGGCAGGGCGCTGCTGGAAGTGGAAATAAAATGAAATTTCAGCCATAAAATTCAATTTTTGGGGGTTTTTTTTGAGCGAAAAAATGAAGGAGGGAGAATTTGGGGAGGTCGGAAGGCGGTGCTGGAACTAATTTATTTTATTTTTAATTATTTTAATTTTTTTTGTGATTTTTGTTGTGGTTCAGGCCGTTCCCCTCTGGCTGAGTGAGGCGCGAAATTAAATTAAAATTAAATTAAAATTAAATGTTATAAAATCAAAATCAAAATCCCACCGAGGAAGATTGGATGGGAATTAAACCGCCCCCCCAAAAAAATAAAATAAATAAAAATACATAAAAATACATAAAAATAAATAAAAATACATAAAAATAAATAAAAATAGAGATAAATTAAAAATAAATAGAAATAAATAGAAATAAATAAAAAGAAATAAAAAGAAATAAATAGAAATAGAAATAAATTAAAAATAAATGCAAATAAATAGAAATAAATAAATAAAAATAAATTTTAAAAATTTTAAAAATTCCACCGAGGTTTCATTCACGATTAAAACCAAATCCAAGATTGAATGAAGAGAATTCAATGGGAACCAAGTGGCGCAAACGAGGAGAGAGAAATGGTTTTGTTTTCTTTGTTTTGTTTGGTTCTATTTTGTTTGTTTTCTTTTGTTTTTGTTTTGTTTATTTTGTTTTGTTTTCTTTGTTTATTTTGTTTGTTTTGTTTTATTTTTGTTTTGTTCTGTTTAGTTTTGTTTTATTTGTGTTGTTTTGTTCTGTTTTGCTCTGTTTAGTTTTGGTTTATTTTGTTTGTTTTGTTCTGTTTTGTTTTGTTTTGGTTGGTTGGTTTCGGTTTTTGTTTTATTTGTTATGTGTAATAAGGAGGGATGGGATCTGTCGGGACAGAGTCTCTGTCGCGGGCGGTTCTTTCCCATCCCGGCCCATCGCGACTCAGCCCATCCACAATCCACGGGCGGGATCAGCGCGGGGGCAGAGCCGGGGTCACAGCCTGCGTGTCATTTATTTATTGTATCTATTTATTTTATTTTATTTTATTTTATTTTATTTTATTTTATTTTATTTTATTTTATTTTATTTTATTTTATTTTATTTTATTTTATTTTATTGTATTTTATTTTATTGTACTGTATTCCATTCTATTCTATTCTATTCTATTCTATTCTATTCTATTCTATTCTATTCTATTCTATTCTATTCTATTCTATTCTATTCTATTCTATTCTATTCTATTCTATTCCATTCTACTCTGTTTCCATTTCCATTTCCATTTCTTTTTATTTTATTTTATTTTATTTTATTTTATTTTATTTTATTTTATTTTATTTTATTTTATTTTATTTTATTTTATTTTATTTTATTCCATTCCATTCCATTCCATTCCATTCCATTCCATTCCATTCCATTCCATTCCATTACAATCTATTCTAATTCTATTCCATTCTATTCTATTCTATTCTATTCTATTCTATTCTATTCTATTCTATTCTATTCTATTCTATTCTATTCTATTCTATTCTATTCTATTCTATTCTATTCTATTCTATTCTATTCTATTCTATTCTATTCTATTCTATTCTATTCTATTCTATTCTATTCTATTCTATTCTATTCTATTCTATTCTATTCTATTCTATTCTATTCTATTCTATTCTATTCTATTCTATTCTATTCTATTCTATTCTATTCTATTCTATTCTATTCTATTCTATTCTGTTCCGTTCCGTTCCATTCCATTCCATTCCATTCTACTCTGTTTCCATTTCCATTTCTATTTATTTTATTTTATTTCTATTTATTTTATTTTATTTTATTTTATTTTATTTTATTTTATTTTATTTTATTTTATTTTATTTTATTTTATTTTATTTTATTTTATTTTATTTTATTTTATTTTATTTTATTTTATTCTACTCCATTTTATTCTATTCCATTTTATTCTATTTTATTCTATTTTTTTTTCCTGACCACCTCACTGAATCCCAGGGACTCGGATTCTTATTTCCCATTTTATCCGGGGAGAAACTCGCGATTCTTCACCGCGATAATTCCGCGAAAATTCCACGATTATTCCGCGGTTATTCCTCGATTATTCCGCGATAATTCCGCGATAATTCCGCGATAATTCCGCGATTATTCCGCGGTTATTCCGCAGTTATTCCTCGATTATTCCGCAGTTATTCCTCGATTATTCCACGATTATTCCGCGATAACTCCGCGGTTATTCCGCGGTTATTCCGCGGTTATTCCCGGTTTGTTCGTTTTCGCTGCTCCTGCAGGATCCGGTCCCGCCGTGACCTCCCCGGGAACTTCCCCTCCCCCACAGCCCGGCCGGAATCGCCTCCTGCCGATCGCTCGGGTTTCCCCAGACCCAACCTGCATTTCCCTCTTTTTATCCTCTTTTTTATCCTCTTTTTTATCCTCTTTTTCCCTCTTTTTCCCCCTCTTTCTCACCTATTTTTCATCTTTTTTTTTTTGTCTTTTCTTCTACTTTTTTTTTTTGCTCCTTTTTTCCTCTTTTTTTGTCTTTTTTTTTTTTCTTTTTTCCCTCTTTTATTAATCTTTTCCCCCCTCTTTTCCCCATTTCCTTCTTTTTTCCCCTTTCCCCCTCCCTTTTCTCCCTTTCTCCCCTTTTCCCTCATTTCCCCTCCCCCCTTTTTTCTTTCCTTTCCCCCCTTTTTCTCCCCTTTCCCCTTCCCTCTCTTTTCCCCCTTTCCCCCATTTTTCTCCTCTCTTTTTCCCTTTCCCTCTTCTTTTCCTCCATTCTCTCTTTTCCCCTTTTCCCTACATTTTTCTCCTCCGTTTTTTCACTTCCCCACTTCTTTCCCCCTTTTCCCCCTTTCCTTTCTTCTCCCTTTTTCTCCCCCTTTTTCTCCCCTTTTTCTCCCCCTTTTTCTCCCTCTCTTTCTCCCCTTTTTCTCCCCTTTTTCTCCCCCTTTTTCTCCCTCTTTTTCTCCCCCTTTTTCTCCCCCTTTTTCTCCCCCTTTTTCTCCCCTTTTTCTCCCCCTTTTCTCCCTTTCCCCCCATTTTTAACAAACCACCAAACCGCCACTCTCACTTCACCCCCTCCCTAAACTTCTCTCAATAACGACACAAAAAAATTCTTTTTTTTTTTTTGTTTTTTCTGTGCTTTGACTCCTCCTCTCCGGGCTCCCTTCCCAACCTTGCGATGGATTTGGGAGTGAAATTTTCTTTCAGAGCTGATTTCCCCCCGTCCTTTCCCCCCCTCGCAAGGTGAAATAAATGATATTTGGAAGGAGGTTGATAACTTGACTCGCGTTGTGTCCAACCCGCCGCTTTTCCCGTGTTCTGTTACCCTAAATAGCTTCAAAAAATGAAATTATTTTGACAGCGAGCGTTGAAAGAAGGGGAGCGGCCGCGAGGGTTGTTGGCTTTTTTTTTTTCCTTTTTTTTTTTTTTCCTCTCTGCCTTTATGATTTATCTCTTTTTAACACGTGGAGGGATGTCCGCCGATATATACACACGCACGCAGATATATATAAAAATATAAATATCCAGCTCTGGATATATTTATACACCCTTCAAGTCAAAACAAATCGCAGCGCTGGGATTTGGCGGCCGGGTTTTGTTGATGGAGGAGATTTGTGAAGGCTCAAAGGGGTAAAAAGGATTTTTTTTTTTTTTTTTTTTGAGGGGGTGGGGATGGAGATGGAGAGGAGGGGGAGCCCCCCGGGCACGGGGGTCGCGGAATTGGCTGTAACGACCCCGAGCAGCCAGCAGAGCTCGCCTCGCACCAAGGTCACGGCCGGGGGAACGGGCCGGGCCGGGCCGGGGCTGCAGCGGCACCGGGACCCCCAAAGAACCCGCGGGACCCCCAAAGAGCCCGCGGGACCCCCAAAGAACCCGCGGGACCCCCAAAGAGCCCGCGGGACCCCCAGAGAACCCGCGGGATCCCCAAAGAACCCGCGGGACCCCCAAAGAACCCGCGGGACCCCCAGAGAACCCGCGGGACCCCCAAAGAACCCGCGGGACCCCCAGAGAACCCGCGGGATCCCCAGAGAACCCGCGGGACCACGAGGGGTTGGGGTTGAAACCGTCAAAATGCAGATCCAAACCTTCAAAATCCAGCCCCAAACCTTCAAAATCATCCCCAAACCTTCAAAATTCAGACCCAAACATTTAAAATCCAGCCCCAAACCTTCAAAATTCAGACCCAAACATTTAAAATCCAGATCCAAACATTCAAAATGCAGATCCAAACCGTCAAAATGCAGATCCAAACCTTCAAAATCCAGCCCCAAACCTCAAAATCATCCCCAAACCTTCAAAATTCAACCCCAAACCTTCAAAATTCAGACCCAAACCTTCAAAATCCATCCCCAAACCTTCAAAATTCAACCCCAAACCTTCAAAATTCAGACCCAAACATTCAAAATCCATCCCCAAACCTTCAAAATTCAACCCCAAACCTTCAAAATCCAGATCCAAACCTTCAAAATGCAGATCCAAACCTTCAAAATCCAGCCCCAAACCTCAAAATCCAGACCCAAACATTCAAAATCCGGATCCAAACCTCAAACATCAGATCCAAACATTCAAAATCCAGCCCCGAACCTTCAAAATCCAAATCCAAACCCCAAAATCCAACCCCAAAACTCTAAAATCCACTAAAAATCTCCCCTGAACCCGCGGTGTTGGTGCTGAAACCTTAAAAATCCCTCCCTGAAACTCTGAATCCCTCTAAAAAAAAACCCCAAAACCCCAAACCCCGCCGTGTTTGGGTTGAAACCTTCAAAAACCAGCCCCAAATCTCAAAATCCAGCCCCAAAATTCTTCATCTCCTAAAAAACTCCCCGGATCCAGCGGTGTTGGTGCTGAAATCTTCAAAATCCAGATTTAAACATCCAAATCCAGCCCCAAATCTCCAAATTCGGCCCCAAAATTCTTCATTTCCTCCCCAAAAAATCCCTCAAAACCTCACTTTGTTGGTACTGAACCTTTAAAAATCCAGCTCTAAAACCCCAAATTCGACCCCAAACCTTAAAATTCAGCCCCAAATTTCCAAATCCTGGCCCGAACTTTCAAATCCAACCCCAAAACTCTTCACCCCACCACCAAAAAAAAAAAAAAAAAAAAAAATCGGACCCGGTTGTTGGTCCTGAACCTTTCCAAATCCAACCCCAAATTTCTTTATCCCCCTAAAAAAAAATATTAAAAATATCAGAGCGAGGCGAATTCCCGGGTAAAACCGTCAGTGCAAGAGAAATAACGCTATTAAATGTTAAGGGAATATATATATATATTTTTTTTTTTTTTTTTTTCATTTCTGATATTTCAGATAAAAAAGCGGAGAGAGGAAGGAAAAAAATCACAGAGATTTAGGGCGGAGATGTGGAGATAAAACTGATTTTTGTGGTTCTCTGTTAGGGATGGAAAAAAAATAAAACTGCAAAGGGGGAGAAATGAATTTTTTTTCTAATTTTTTTTTTCTTGTTTTTTGCATTTATTTTTGTTTTGTTTTTCGCTTGGAAAAGGAAAGGCAGCGGCGGTTTCTGGAGCTGCAGACGGGTCTTGGGGGGCTTGTTAGTACAGCATTATAGCTCGAGGGGTCAAAAAGTTGAGGGTCAAAAGTTTACGCCGTGCGTGACTCGGTCTTGTGTATAACCCTGATAGAGCGGTGGCAGTGGGAAAAAAAAAAAAAAAAAGAGAAAAAAAAAAAAAAAGGGAGAGAGAGTAAAAAAAAAAAAAAAAAAAAAAAGCGGCGAGGGGGGGGGCGAGGTGGGAGGAAAAGTCTGGGCGAGAAGGGGATGGAGAGATGGGATGGGGAGAAATTTGAATTTTTAAATTTTTTTTAAAGTGTGAAATTTTGGTGGAAAATGGGAAATAAAGCAGATTGGTTCGCTGCCTCCCCCGCGAGAAAATGAATTTTGGAAGATGAGCCCCGAAACGCTGTTTGGGCTGGAACGAGCAGAATCTCGGGGAAATTCATTTATTAAATCCAATTAAGCCGCGCTCCCTCTAGGATATTAACGCGGGCAGTTAAAAAATAATTTTCATTCCGGCGTCAATTTTGTTTGGAGAGGGTTTAAATTATCCAGGAGAGGGAAAAAAAAAATAAAAAAAGGGCGACGCGGTCGGTGAAAATCTGTTGGAACATCTTGGCTTGGAAAGGTTTCCAAAGCTTTGGAGAGTCGGATTTAAAATTCCAACCCCGATCCAAAAAAAGAAAAGAACCGAGCGGAAAATCCGCGGCGATTTATTCTCCTCCATGGTGGGAAAACTGATTTATGGGCGAAATCGGTGGGGCTGAGGGCTCGAAAATATTCAATATTTGGATTTAAAGGCGGTTTGAAGTGCGCGGTTAAAGGAGCAGATTTTATTATTTTATTATTATTTTATTATTTTTTTATTATGTAGCCGGAATTGGGCTGAAATGATCTTTTTATTTTTTTTTTAATTTTATATTCCTGGCTGGAAACGCGACTCCACTCCTCTCGCTGCAACAGTTTAATGAACTGATATAATAAATATTTCCCTTGGCGGCCCAAAGTTATTTCTGCGCTGCCAGACTTCGAAACCCTCCAAACTCTTAAATATTATTTGCAGTGGGACCGGGGGAAGATCTTTTCAATCGCTCCTTAAGCAAACACTCGGAGCGAGGCGAATCCTCCCGGAGGAAAATAAAAAAAAAAAAAGGATTCAAAATTAAAAAAAAAAAATTAAAAAGGGAATTAAAAAAAAAAAAGGGGGGAGGGGGTTGGAAATCCCTGCGAATTTTCTCTCCTCGCCCGCTTTTTTTATACATTTAATTATTATTTCTTTTTTTTTTTTTTTTTCCCTCTTTCTCCTCGCTTTTCAATATTTCCAAGGACTAAACACTCCTAACAAGGCTCATTTTTCTCTGGAGAGAAACCAAAAAAATAAAAAAAAAAAGCGAATATTAGAGCCCTGGGAAAGGCGTTCTGGAAAATCCATTTGGATTCTCGGGGTAGGTGAAATCCGGGAGAAACTCGCCGAGTTTTGTTTCGCCTGATAAGGCTCGGCTTTAATTAATTGCCGTGAATTTGCTCGGTATTTATATAAAATATCGCGCGGCCGTTTAAGCGGGGCTGGGACGATTCATCTCCTCGCCCTTGTAATTACCGCACTTATCTCTCCCCAACACTCATTTCCAGCCCGGCTTGATGGGACAGGTAATGGAGAATAAAATCCATTTGTTTTCGGGATATTAAAACGAGCAGGTATCATTTGGCGGCAATAAAAACAACACCAAAAAAAAAAAAAGAATTTAAATATATGTATATCTAGAGGAATAGAGCGAGTTCTTCCCCCCTCTCTAATGTTCACTCCCCCATGGCAGCGTTTAAATTTCAATTTAGGGGCGCTGGTTGTGAGGGAGGGGAGGGCAGCAGGAGGAAATTAAAGGGATCATTTTCGAGGATATTCCTAATTTATCTCCCTTGCCGGGGCTGGGCCTTGGGGTCAGGAGCTGCGAACGCATCTCGGAATTTATTTATTATATTTTGGATTTTTTTTTTCCTATTATTTGGGGTTTTTTTTTCAGCCCGGCAATCACTTGAACACGCGTTTTAATCGCGATTTGCTCCCCCAGTCGCCCCTTCGGAGCTGGTGGTGAAATCGCGGGGGTGAAAAGGAGAATTCCCGCAGGGATGCGGATCCCGACCCTGCCCGGAGCAGATCCAATCCCCAAAATATTCCCGTTTTTTTTTTTGAGGTTATCATGGATTTCAAGGCCGCACGAAGCGCAAGTCGGGGTTAAAATCTGAATTTTTGCCTCCTTGCAAAGCAGGTGTGGGTTCGTTCCCACCTCTCCATCCCCGCTCATCCACCCCAGAGCCGCCGCTTTTTTATTTATGGAAATAAAACAGAATAAAAGATCTCAAACCTCAGTGAGAGAAAATTTTTAAAAAGGAAAAAATACCCAAAAAAACTTCCGAATTGCGATTCTGAAATACCGAGGAGGGAGGCGAAGAGAGAGTAAAAAAAAAAATTGAATTAAACGAATAAATCTCCATCTCCAGATTGGAGTGGGGAAAACACCTCGGGGCGGTGGAAAAAAAGAAAAAAACTAAAAAAAAAAGTAAAAATTCGGGGTGAAGCGCGGGTCAGAGCGGCTCTCGGCGGACACGCCTCGCTGTTTAACAAAGACTGACAAAGTATGAGATTAATACCAAAACTTGCGGGTTTCCCACCCCAAAATGCTCAGAAGGGCCTCCCGGCGCTGCCAGGAGCAGTTCCGCTCCTCCAAGGACAATGCCGGGCCCGGGGGGGAGGGGGAGCGGCCAGACGCCACCAAAACAATAATAAAAAAACCCCAAAACTAAAAAAAAAAAAAAATTAAAATAGGAGAAGAAGAAGGGGAGAGAGAGAGGAGAGGATGGAGGGGTTTAAATCAGAATTAATCGCGCTGGGAAAGAGATGAGGGGAGATGTGAGGGGCGGGGTGGGAATTTGGGGGTTTTTTTAGTTTTGTTGTATTTTTGGGGTTTTTTTAAAATGGGGTTTTGTAGGATTCCGTCTCCAAAACCTCCCCAAGTTTTAAGGGAAAGCCTCAAACCCCCCCTGAGGAAAAGGAGCCGCGTTTTGCCAAGGTAGGAACCGCTGGGGCCGCACCTGGGGGGGCGGGGGGCGAACCACGACCCCCCTTTTTTTTTATTTTTGGGGACCCCCCGAACTGGCAGGTGCCGGCAGGAAATTTTGGGATTGGCATGGAAATAAAGAACAGGCCGGGGGGTGTCCCAGGGGTCACCCCACGCTGCTTAAAGCAACTTTGAAATAATAAAAAAACCCCCAAAAAAACCCCAAAATTCCAAAGGTGCTGAGGGGGCGTTGTTGAAATTTTGGGATCAAGGGGAAATTTCTTGAAGGTGGGAAAAAAAAAAAAATAAGAATTCTGGTAGACGCTAGGGGTGCTGGTTGGCAAAGCCGGCCCGGCAGTGACACCGCGAAACAGAAAAAAAAATCGGATTTTTTTTTTTTCTAAGGATTGTGGGAGGGGGTTAAAATAGAGAATAAGGCCTGGTTATTCCTCATGGAGGAAATGGAATAAAATAAATCGGTGAGGTTGGGGAGAGTCGGGAAAGAGGAATAAAATCTAAAAGAGAGAGGGAGAGAAAGGATGAAAAAATGAAAAAAGGAAAAATCCGAGGAGCTGGAATGGGATTGGATGTCGGGTTATTGGATGGAGGGGTCGGAGCGGATTCGATTTGGCTCCTCAATTTTAGGAGAGGTTTTAGAGGAAAAGGTGAATTCTGTGAATTTTGAGCCTCGCTGGGAGGTGGGAAAATCTCGGCTAAAAAAAAAAAAAAATTAATCGCCTTTGCTGCAAATTTGGAGGTTTTAAAATGCGCCAAAAAAAGGAAAATTATTTTAGGTTTTTTTTTTTTTTTTTCGATGCGTTCGGTTCGTTTCTTAAAGCGCCGCTTGCTCCTTGTGGGTTTAACCAGGAGTTTGTAGCAGGAAAAAGCGATTTTCACCCCAAATCACCTGAAAAATCCCTCGAGAATGGGGAAAATTCGGTGATTTCATTCTCGGCCAGAAATGTTATTTTTTATTTTGAAGGGAAAACGCGGGATTTGGTGCTGTATGTATTGTCAGGAATTCCAACGCGGCTTTTCCCCGACGCCCTCTCTGCTGCGACATTTAAATGCAATTAATTCGCGAGATACTTGACCTGAAATTGTTCTGCCTTTTGAAATACAGAAAAAAAAAAAAAAAAAAAAAAAAAAGAAAAGAAAAGAAAAGAAAAGAAAAGGGGGGGAGCTGCTCTACTTTTAATCTCTTGGGCAACTGTAATTTTAAACGAAATCTCAACACGATGCTACCCTCATTAGTTCCGAATGAAGGTTCATTACCTAGACAGTATGAATATTTTATTGCTTTATATCCCTTTTTTTCGGAAATGAAACGCCTTTGATCTTTTTCTCGGGTTGTAAAAAGAATTGCCTGTCATTAAAAAAAAACCTGTCGTCCCATCTGCCTTAACATTCTGTATTTCTTTTCATCTGTTTCTTTCTTTTTTTTCCTTCTTTCCCTCTCTTTTCCCCTTTTATTTTTTTTTTTTTATCATTTACCCGCACACGCACGGCTAAACCCAAACCTTGGGTGACCTCCAGGAACGAAAAATTGATGAAATTTTCGCTCTGCCCATCATGAAAACCATGACGAGAGTTCAGGGCGGGGTGGGCATTTCGCTTTTAAAAGGCGGAATTTTGGGTTCGCGTCTCGTTGCCCGCTCGCACCTCCACGTTCAGCGCAGGAATTGAATTTTTTTTCACCCCAAATTCACGCCCAAGGTGCGGAGAGGAGGATGGAAAAATCCTGATTTTCCTCTCCTACGAGCTCTGGCCGCGCCGCTTTCATTAAATCTCCTTTCCCCCTTCTCCAGTGAATATTTCGAGCCGGTGAACCCCTGATTTCTGAAAAAAAACCCCAAATTTTTGCCCCAGAAGAGAATTTTGGCGGTAGGAGAAGATCTGAGAGTCGAGAGGAGGACGAATCTGTCTTCTATATGTACCCTGTAGATCCGAATTTGTGTAAAGGAAGTTGGGTCACAAATTCGTATCTAGGGGAATATGTAGTTGACACAAACACTACAAACCCAGAAGCCATTAAACCCCCACCCTAAAAAACCCCAAAAAACCAAAAAATTAAAGGGTTGAAACGAGGGTTTAACCAGAAAACCGCGTTAGGGCTGCAGAGAAATCCTTTGGATTTGACCTCAGCTCAACTCCGCGATAAAACTTTATCATCGCTGCGAGATAAACAGCGGAGCTGCAAAAATTTGGGGAGGGGGGTTTCGCTGCCGGGATTTCTGAAATCTCGGCTTTTATTTCTGCGGTCTCGGGCGCTGCCGTGGATGAAATAGAAATAAATCGGGTTTTATCGATATCGCCGGCTCTGCGGGGGGAGCGGGGGTGGCTTTTGAAAGGCTCGCGGTGGCTTTGGAGGCGACTTTAACGCGGGAAGGGGCGAGGCGAAGCTGCTTTAGACTCGGCTTAATTAGATTTTTGTAATTGTTCATCAGTCCCCGGTCCGGAGCTCGGAGCTCGGAGCTCGGACGCGGCTCCGCTGTGATTTAGGGGCACGGGCACCCCCGAATTGGGTGAATTTTGATGAAATTTGGTATCGATCCCCCCGAGAAACCCAATCCATCTCTGCCAGGGGCCGCCCCCGGCTCAGCCCCCGCTCGCCCATGGGGGGGTCGCGCCTCAGCTGCTCACAGAGACCCCCCCCCAAAGCGAACCCCACCAAAAAAATCATTTTTATTCCGTTTTTTAACGGATCTTTCTTAATTTTTGGGTGGGTTTTCTGAAGGGGAAAAGGGGGATTTGCTGTCCCCAGCCGCGAGGACAGGACACACCCCCGAGGGGTGTGGGCGCACCGGGGGGGTCGCTGCCATCCCGGGGCCAGCGCGGGGGCCGGAGCTGCCCGGAGGTGACCAGAGGTGACCAGAGGTGACCAGAGGTGACCGGAGCTGACCGAGCTCACCCCCGGGGATGCCGGGGGGCCCCGGGAGAAGCCGGGCTGGGCAAGGTTTCCTTATCCGGGGCTCGCCGTGCCCCTCGCCATTGGCCCGCGCTGTCACATGGACCCAACTTTGTTCACTTGACAGTGAGTAGGAGGGTTCCAGCAAACAGGAAAACGAGGAAAAGGCGGCGGCGGGGGGGGGGGGGGGGCAGGGGGACAGGAATAAATTTTAAGCAGAGAAAGGGAGAGAGAAGGAGACAGACAGACACACATACATATAGATATATCGATATATTTTTTTCTCCCACCCCCCCCCCCCCGGCGCGCGTGCACGTGCGCAAACCCCCCCCCCCCCCCCCCACCCCCCAATTAATGGCCATGAGCTCCTTTCTGATCAACTCCAACTACGTGGACCCCAAGTTCCCACCCTGCGAGGAATATTCCCACGGCGATTACCTGCCCGACCACTCGCCACCGGAATATTTCGGCAGCCCGAGGCCCCGGGAGAACACTTGCCAGCATGGAGCGATGTTCGCCGCGCCATCCTCCTGCAAGGAGCAGCTGCTGCCGTCCTGTCCGGGCTCGGCGCAGCCCCCGCCGTCCCCCCGGCGGCTCCTCCATCCTCCGGCCGCGCCCCGCACCCCCAGCCCGCCCTCGTGCAGCCAAAACCCGGCCAAGGCCGGCGCCCAGCCCGTGGTTTACCCCTGGATGAAAAAAGTCCATGTCAGCACGGGTAAGTGCGGAACAGAGAGAGAGAGAGGGGGGAAAAAAGGAAAAAAAAAAAAAAAAAAAAAAAAGTGGCTGGGCTTTATGGTTTAAGTAGCACCTCGAAGTCTTGTAGAAATCTTATTGCTCAGTTGTAAAATAACCATTCCGGGGAGATTTACGAGCGCCTGTTTGCAGAGCGCTATAATTACATCCTCCATAAATTTTTATTGCTCTGCTTGGCCATGTGCCTTTGAAGTCTCTGTTACCATCCTCCTCCAATTTCTTGCAGGCTACTTTTCTTCTTTTTTTTTTTCTCCTCTTTTTTTTTTTTTTTTTTATGGCTGTTGAATCTTCATAAGTGAAGTTTTATGTTTTGGTAATTTGTATTTAAGTGGCGGGTTGAGTAAACTTTTACTATTTTCCCCTCCCCTGCCCTCTTTTTTTTTTTTTTTTTTTTTTTTTTTTTTTTTTTTCTCTTTTTCTTTTTTTTTTTTTTTTTTTTTTTTTTTTTTTTTTTTGGAGGTGGATATTTACCAAACCGCAGCTCCCTCTCTCGCCCGTTGCTCAAGCGTGCAAGGGGGGAACTTTTGGGGATAATTGCGCGATCTTCTCGCAGGGATGCGAGGGCAGAAAATGGGAATTTTCCCACCCAGAGGGCACAAAAAACGCGTCCGGGGGAGCTCAAAAAAAAAAACCTTCGGACAGGAACCCACGTCAGGCCCGAGCGCGGAGTTGGAGATTCGGTTCTGGGAATATTTTTGGAAGATTCGCTTTGATTTTTTTTTTTTTTAATTTTTTTTAAGCGAATCCCCCTTTACAAAGAGCGTGTGACGCTTTTTTTCCTCTTTTTTTGGTGATTTTTGGAGGGGGGGGAAGAGCCCGTTAAAGGAACAGCTCGGTAATTTTCTGCTTTTTCTTTTTCTCCCCCTCCTTTTAAAATTTGTTTTCCCCTTTTGTGTGTTTTCCCCTCCTTTTTTTTTTTTTTTTGTCCCTTTTTTTTTCTTTTTTTTTTTTTTTTTGCTGTTTTCACATCTTTCCCCCCTTTTTATTGCCTTTTCACTTCCTTTCCCCCTGTTTTATTTTTTTGCATTTTAACCCCCCCATTTTTATTTACATTTTCACCTTTCCCCCTTTTTCTTTTGCATTGTCACTCATCGCCCCCATTTTTTAACATTTTCACCTTTCCCCCTTTTTAAAAAATATTTTAATATATTTTTCCTTTATTTGAAAAATATTTTCACATATTTTCCCTTATTTTTTAATATTTTCACCTATCCCCTCCTTTTTTTTAATCTTTTCGCCTATTCGCCCCCTTTTTTTTATCTTTTCACATATTTCGTCCCTTTTTTTAACTTTTCTCATATCCCCCCCTTTTTAATCTTTTTACTCACTTCCCTTTTTTTTAACTTTTCACATATTTCAACCCTTTTTTTCCACGTTTTTACATATTTTTCCTTTATTTTTTTATCTTTTCACGTATCCCTCCCTCTTTATTTTTTTATCTTTTCACATATCTCCCCCTTTATATTTTTATATTTTCACATATTTCCACCCCTTTTTTTTTTAATCTTTCCACATATTTCCCCTTTTTTTTTTAAATATTCCACATATCCCCCCTTTATTTTTTTTACCTTTCCACATATTCCCCCTTTATTTTTTTTTGTCTTTTCACATATTTCTCCTTTCTATTTCCACATATTTCCACCCTTTTTTTTTTTAATCTTTTCACATATTTCTCCTTTCTATTTCCACATATTTCCACCCTTTTTTTTTGCCTTTCCACATATTCCCCCCCTTTTTTTTTTTACCTTTCCACATATTTCCCCTTTATTTTTTTAATCTTTTCACATATTTTTCCTTTCTATTTCCACATATCTCCACCCCTTTTTTTTATCTTTTCACATATTTCTCCTTTCTATTTCCACATATCTTCACCCTTTTTTTTAATCTTTTCACATATTTCTCCTTTCTATTTCCACATATTTCCACCCTTTTTTTTTAATCTTTTCACATATTTTTCCTTTCTATTTCCACATATTTCCACCCCTTTTTTTTAATCTTTTCACATATTTCTCCTTTCTATTTCCACATATTTTCACCCCTTTTTTTTAATCTTTTCACATATTTCTCCTTTCTATTTCCACATATTTTCACCCCTTTTTTTTAATCTTTTCACATATTTCTCCTTTCTATTTGCACATATTTCCACCCTTTTTTTTTTATCTTTTCACATATTTTTCCTTTCTATTTCCACATATTTCCACCCCTTTTTTTTAATCTTTTCACATATTTTTCCTTTCTATTTCCACATATTTTCACCCCACTATTTTTTTTATCTTTCCACATATTTCCTCACCTATTTTTTTTACCTTTCCACATATCCCCCCTTTATTTTTTTTACCTTTTCACCTTTTCCCCCCCCTCTATTTTTTCCCCTCCGCCCTCCCAGTGAACCCCAATTTCTGCGGGGGGGAGCCCAAGCGCTCCCGCACCGCCTACACTCGGCAGCAGGTTCTGGAGCTGGAGAAGGAATTTCACTACAACCGGTACCTGACCCGGCGCAGGAGGATCGAGATCGCGCACGGGCTGGGGCTGAGCGAGCGCCAGATCAAAATCTGGTTCCAGAACCGCCGCATGAAGTGGAAAAAGGATCATAAATTACCCAACACCAAAAACCGCCCCGGCTCCTCCTCCGGGCAGGGAGCGGCGCAAACGCACGGGGGGGGGGGCAAAATAGGATCGTGCAGGGAGGGTCCCAAAATCTGATCCCGCAAACGGGGTCCCAAAACCTGATCTCGCAAACGGGGTCCCAAAATCTGATCCCGCAAACGGGGTCACAAAATCTGATCCCGCAAACAGGATCACAAAATCTGATCTCGCAAACTGGATCCCAAAATCTGATTCCGCAAACAGGATCCCAAAATCTGATCCCGCAAACAGGATCCCAAAACAGGACCCTGCAGGGAGGATCCCAAACCCAGATCCCGCAAACAGGATCCCAAACCCAGACCCTGCAGGGAGGCTCCCAAAACCAGATCCCACAAGGAGGATCCCAAGCCCAGATCCCGCCAGGAGCAGGATCCCAAATTCAGATCCCGACAGGAGGATCCCAAATTCAAACCCTGCAAGGAGGATCCCAAATTCAGATCCCACGAACTACAGGATCCCAAATCCAGACCCTACAAGGAGGATCCCAATCCCAGATCTCGAAAGGAGGATCCCAAATTCAGACATTGCAGGGAGGATCCCAAATGCAGATCCCACAAGGAACAGGATCCCAAACCCAGATCACTCAAGGAGGATCCCAAATTCAAATCCCACAAGGAGGATCCCAAAAGCAAATCCTGCAAGGATCAGGATCTCAAGTTCAGACCCTACAAGGAACAGGATCCCAAAAGCAAATCCAACAGGGAGGATCCCAATGCAGATCCCGCCAGGAGGATCCCAAAAGCAATCCTACAGGGAGGAGGATCCCCAATGCAGATCCCACAAGGAGCAGGATCCCAAATCCAGATCCCACAAGGAGGATCCCAAATGCAGATCCCATCAGGAGGATCCCAAATCCAAATCCCATCAGGAGGATCCCAAATGCAGATCCCATCAGGAGGATCCCAAATCCAAATCCCATCAGGAGGATCCCAAATGCAGATCCCACAAGGAGGATCCCAAATCCAGATCCCTCAAGGAGGATCCCAAATGCAGATCCCACAAGGAGGATCCCAAATCCAGATCCCTCAAGGAGGATCCCAAATGCA
>NW_027635769.1:0-62014 GCF_903797595.1 Erithacus rubecula | reverse complement strand
TGGGGCCGGCGTGCCGCCAAGGAAAGCGCGGCGAAATCGAGGCGCCGCTCGCGGATACAAGGGTCTGCCTCGCTCGCATGCGGCGGAGAGCGGTCGACCTGGCTCCGAGCCGACGTGCCGCCGGGGAAGCGCCTGTAGACGGAGGCGGCCGCTCGCGGGGGCAAGTGTCTGCCTCCTCGGGGTAGGGCAGCGGACACCGGGTGGACCCAGTTTCGTGGCCTACGGCCTCCGGAGAAGCACCGCTGAGTCGAGGCGGCCGCTTGCTGTGGCATGATGTCTGCCTCTCTCCGGGCAGGGCGGCGATCACCGGGTGGACACGGCTCCGGGCCGGTGTCCGCCGCGGAACACGCCGCCGAGTCGAGGGGCCACTGCGCGGGGGCAACGGGTCTGCCTCGCTCGGGCAGGGCGGCGATCACCGGGTGGACACGGCTCCGGGACAACAGGTCTACCTCGTACTTATTGCGGCGGACACCAGATATTCCCGGATCCGGGACAACAGGTCTACCTTGCACTTAGTCTCATTGCTGCAGACACCGGGTGGACCCGGCTCCGGGGTCGGCGTTCCGCCTCGGAGATGCCGCGGAGTCGAGGCGGCCGCTCGCGGGGGCCAGAAGTCTGCCTCGCTTCGGGCAGGGCTGCGGACACATGTTGGACCCAACTCCGGGGCCGGCGTGCCGCCGGGGAAAACGCCGCAGAGTCGAGCCAGCCCTCGTGGGGGAAACGTGTCTGCCTCGCTCAGGGCAGGGCGGCGGACACTGAGTGAACCCGGCTCCGGAGCCGGCGTGCCGCCGCGAAGGTCTCCGCCGAGTCGAGGCGGCTGCTCGCGGGGCAGGGGCCTGCCTCGCTCCGAGCAGGGCGGCGGACACTGTGTGGACCCGGCTCCGGGGCCTCTGTGCCGCCGGGAAAGCGCCGCGGAGTCGATGCGGCCGCTCGCGGGGGCAAGGGGTCTGCCTCGCTCGGGGCAGGGCGGCGGACACCGGGTGGACCCGGCTCCAGGCACAGGTCTACCTCGTACTTATTGCGGCGGACACCAGATCTTCCCGGATCTGGGACAACAGGTCTACACTTGCACTTAAGTCTCATTGCTGCAGACACCGGGCGGACCCGCCTTGGGGCCGCCGGCTGCCGGAGAAAGCGCCGCCGAGTCGAGGCGGCTGCTTGCGGTGGCATCATGTCTGCCTCGCTCCAAGTGGGGCGGTGAACACCGGGTGGACCGGCTCCAGGGCCGGCGTGCCGCCGCGGATCACGCTACAGAGTCAAGGCAGCCGCTTCGCGGGGACAACGGTTGCCTCTCTCTGCGGGGGCAAGGGGTCTGCCTTGCTCGGGGCAGGGCGGCGGACACCGGGTGGACTCGGCTCCGGGGCCAGCGTGCCACCGGGAAAGTGCCGTTGAATCGACGCGGGCCGATCCCGAGGGCAAATGGTCTGCCTCGCTCGGGGCAGGGCGGCGGACAGCGTGTCGACCCGGATCCGGGGCCGGCATGCCGCCGCGAAGAGCGTTGCCGAGTCGATGCTGCCGCTCGCGGGGGCAAGGGGTCTGCCTCGCTCCGAGCAGGGCGGCGCACACCAGATGGATCCGACTCCGGGGCACGAGTGCCGCCGCGGAGGGCGACGCTGAATCGAGTCGGCCGCTCGCAGGGTCATGGTGTCCTGCCTCGCTCCGTGCAGGGCGGCGAAACACCGGGTGGTCCCGGCTCCAGGGCCAGCGTGCCGCCGCGGCGAGCGCAGCCGAGTCGGGGCGGCCGCTCGCGAAGGCAAGGGATCTGCCTCGCTCCGGGCAGGGCGGCGGACACCGGGTGGACCTGGTCCGGGGCCGGCGTCCCGCCGGAAAAGTGCCCTGGGAGTCGTGGCGGCCGCTCTAGGGGACAACGGATTTGCCTCGCACCGGGCAGGGCGGCAGACACCGGGTCCATCCGGCTCCGGGGCCGGCATGCCGCCACGGAGGACGTTGCCGAATCGAGGCAGTCACACGCGGGGTCAAGGGGTCTGCCTCGGTCCAGGCAGGAGGGCGGACACCGGGTGCAGCCGGCACCGGGATCAGCGTTCTGCCTTGGAGGGCGCCGCGGAATCGAGGCGGCCGCTCGTGGAGGCAAGGGGTCTGCCTCGCTTCGGGCAGGGCTGCGGACACATGTTGGACCCAACTCCGGGGCCGGCGTGCCACCGGGGAAAATGCCGCGGAGTCGAGGCAGCCGCTCGTGGGGGAAACGTGTCTGCCTCGCTCAGGGCAGGGCGGCGGACTCTGGGTGGACCCGGCTCCGGAGCAATCGTGCCGCCGCGAAGGGCGCCGCCGAGTCGAGGCGGCTGCTCGCGGGGGCAAGGGGCCTGCCTCGCTCCGATCAGGGCGGCGGACACCGGGTCGACCTGGTCCGGGGCCGGCGTGCCGCTGCGAATGACGCCGTCGGGTCAAGGCAGCCGCTCGCGGGGGCAACGGTCTGCCTCGCTCCGGGCAAGGCGGAGGACACCGGGTGGACCCTGCTCCGAGGTCAGCGTTCAGCCTCGCAGGGTGCCGCGGAGTCGAGGCGGCCGCTCGCGGTGGCCAAGGATCTGCCTCGCTCCGGGCAGGGCTGCGGTCACCTGTTGGACCTGGCTCCGGGGCCGGCGTGCCGCCGGGGAAGCGCCCCGTAGTCGAGACGGGCGCTGGCGGGGGACACGTGTCTGCCTCGCTCAGGGCGGGGCAACGGACACCGGGTGGACACAGCTCTGGGGCCGGCGTAGCACCGCGAAGGGTGCCGCCGAGTGGAGGCGGCCGCTCGCGGGGGCCAGAAGTCTGCCTCGCTTCGGGCAGGGCTGCGGACACATGTTGGACCCAACTCCGGGGCCGGCGTGCCGCCGGGGAAAACGCCGCAGAGTCGAGGCAGCCGCTCGTGGGGGAAACGTGTCCTGCCTCGCTCAGGGCAGGGCGGGCGGACACTGAGTGAACCCGGCTCCGGAGCCGGCGTGCCGCCGCGCAGGTCTCCGCCGAGTGGAGGCGGCCGCGTCGCGGGGTCAAGGGGTCTGCCTCACATCCGGGCATGGCGGCGGACACCGGGTAAACCCGGCTCCGGGACAAAAGGTCTACCTCGCACTTATTGCGGCGGACACCAGATCTTCCCGGTTCCGGGACAACAGGTCTATCTCGCACTTAGTCTCATTGCTGCAGACACCGGGTGGACCCGGCTCTGGGGCCGGCGTGCCGCCGCGGAAGGTGCTGCCGAGTCGAGGCGGCCGCTCGCAGGGGCAAGGGGTCTGCCTCGCTCCGGGCATGGCAGCAGACACCGGTTGGACCCGGCTCCCTGGTTGGCGTGCTGCCACAGAGGGCGCCGCTGAGTCGAGGAGGTTGCTCACGGGGGCAAGGGGTCTGCCTCGCTCCGGGCAGCGCGGCGGACACCGGGTGGACCCGGCTCAGGGGCCGGCGAAAGGCGCAGCCGAGACGAGGCGGCTGCTCGCCGGGGCAACGGGTCTGCCTCTCTGCGGGCAGGGCGGCGGACACAGGGTCGACCCGAGTCCGGGGCCGGCGTGCCGCTGCGAAGGGACGCCGTCGAGTCGAGGCAGCCGCTCGCTGGGGGCAACGGGTCCTGCCTCGCTCCGGGCAAGGCGGCGGACACCGGGTGGACCCGGCTCCGGGTCAGCGTACCGCCACGAAGGGCGCAGCCGAGACGAGGCGGCTGCTCGCAGGGGCAACGGGTCTGCCTCTCTGCGGGCAGGGCTGTGGACACCGGGTGGACACGGCTCCTGGATCGGCGTGCCGCCTTGGATGGCGCCGCGGAGTCGAGGCGGCCACTCGTGGGGGCAAGTGGTCTGCCTCGCTCGGGGCAGGGCGGCGGGACACCGGGTAGACCCAATTTCGGGGACGGCCTGCCGACGGGGAAAGCGCCGCGGAGTCGAGGCGGCCGCTCGCGGATGCAAGGGGTCAGCCTCTCTCCGGGCAGTGCGGGGACATTGGGTGGACCCGGCTCCGGGGCCGGCGTGCCGCCGAAGAAAGCGCCGCATGTCGAGGCAGCCGCTCGCGGGGCCAAGGGGTCTGCCTCGCTCCGGGCAGGGCGGCGGACACCGGGTGGACCCGGCTCCGGGACAACAGGTCTACTCGTACTTATTGCGGCGGACACCAGATCTTCCCGGATCCGGGACAAGAGGTCTACCTTGCACTTAGTCTCATTGCTGCAGACACCGGGTGGACCCGGCTCCGGGGTCGGCGTTCCGCCTCGGAGGGTGCCGCGGAGTCGAGGCGGCCGCTCGCGGGGGCCAGAAGTCTGCCTCGCTTCGGGCAGGGCTGCGGACACGTTGGACCCAACTCCGGGGCCGGCGTGCCACCGGGGAAAATGCCGCGGAGTCGAGGCAGCCGCTCGTGGGGGAAACGTGTCTGCCTCGCTCAGGGCAGGGCGGTGGACACTGAGTGGACCCGGCTCCGGAGCAATCGTGCCGCCGCGAAGGGCTTCGCCGAGTCGAGGCGGCTGCTCGCGGGGGCAAGGGGCCTGCCTCGCTCCGAGCAGGGCGGCGGACACTGTGTGGACCCGGCTCCGGGGCCTCTGTGCCGCCGGGGAAGCGCCGCGGAGTCGAGGCGGCCGCTCGCGGGGGCAAGGGGTCTGCCTCGCTCGGGGCAGGGCGGCGGACACCGGGTGGACCCGGCTCCAGGACAACAGGTCTACCTCGTACTTATTGCGGCGGACACCAGATATTCCCGGATCCGGGACAACAGGTCTACCTTGCACTTAGTCTCATTGCTGCAGACACCGGGTGGACCCGGCTCCGGGGTTGGCGTTCCGCCTCGGAGAATGCCGCGGAGTCGAGGCGGCCGCTCGCGGGGGCCAGAAGTCTGCCTCGCTTCGGGCAGGGCTGCGGACACATGTTGGACCCAACTCCGGGGCCGGCGTGCCACCGGGGAAAATGCCGCGGAGTCGAGGCAGCCGCTCGTGGGGGAAACGTGTCTGCCTCGCTCAGGGCAGGGCGGCGGACACTGAGTGAACCCGGCTCCGGAGCCGGCGTGCCGCCGCGAAGGTCTCCGCCGAGTCGAGGGCGGCTGCTCGCGGGGCAGGGGGCCTGCCTCGCTCCGGGCAGGGCGGCGGACACTGTGTGGACCCGGCTCCGGGGCCTCTGTGCCGCCGGGGAAAGCGCCGCGGAGTCGAGGCGGCCGCTCGCGGGGGCAAGGGGTCTGCCTCGCTCGGGGCAGGGCGGCGGACACCGGGTGGACCCGGCTCCAGGACAACAGGTCTACCTCGTACTTATTACGGCGGACACCAGATCTTCCCGGATCCGGGACAAGAGGTCTACCTTGCACTTAGTCTCATTGCTGCAGACACCGGGTGGACCCGGCTCCGGGGTTGGCGTTCCGCCTCGGAGAATGCCGCGGAGTCGAGGCGGCCGCTCGCGGGGGCCAGAAGTCTGCCTCGCTTCGGGCAGGGCTGCGGACACATGTTGGACCCAACTCCGGGGCCGGCGTGCCGCCGGGGAAGACCGCCGCGGAGTCGAGCCAGCCGCTCGTGGGGGATACGTGTCTGCCTCGCTCAGGGCGAGGCGGCGGACACTGAGTGAACCCGGCTCCGGAGCCGGCGTGCCGCCGCGAAGGTCTCCGCCGAGTCGAGGCGGCTGCTCGCGGGGGCAGGGGGCCTGCCTCGCTCCGAGCAGGGCGGCGGACACTGTGTGGACCCGGCTCCGGGGCCTCTGTGCCGCCGGGGAAAGCGCCGCGGAGTCGAGGCGGCCGCTCGCGGGGGCAAGGGGTCTGCCTCGCTCGGGGCAGGGTGGCGGCCACCGGGAGGACCCGGCTTTGGGGCTGCCGGGCTGCCGGAGAAAGCGCCGCCGAGTCGAGGCGGCTGCTTGCGGTGGCATCATGTCTGCCTCGCTCCAAGTGGGGCGGTGAACACCGGGTGGACCCGGCTCCAGGGCCGGCGTGCCGCCGCGGATCACGCTACAGAGTCAAGGCAGCCGCTCGCGGGGGACAACGAGTCTGCCTCTCTCCACGCAGGTCGGCAGAAACCGGGTGGACCCGGATCCGGGGCCGGCGTGCAGCCGGGAAAGCGCCGCAGAGTCAAGGCTGGCGCTGGCAGGGGGCAACGTGTCTGCCTCGCTCAGGGCAGTGCGGCAAACACAGGGTGGACCCAACTTCGGGGCCGGCGTGCCGCCGGGGGGGCGCCGCCGAGTCGAGGCGGCCGCTCGCGAGGGCAAGGGGTCTGCCTCGCTCCAGGCAGGGCGACGGACATCCATTGGACCTGGCTCTGGGGCCGGCGTGCCGCCGGGGATAGCGCCGCGGAGTCGAGGCAGCCGCTCGCAAGGGAAACGGGTCTGCCTCGCTCAGGGCAGGGCGGCGGACACCCATTGGACCCGGCTCCGGGGACGGCGTGCCACCAGGGAAAGCGCCGCAGAGTCGAGGCAGCCGCTCGCGGGGGAAACGGGTCTGCCTCACTCTTTGCAGGGCGGCGGACACCGGGTCGACCCGGCTCCGGGGCCAGAGTGCCGCCGCGGAGAGCGCCGCCAAGTCGAGGCGGCTGCTCGCGGGGGCAAGGGGCCTGCCTCGCTCCGGGCAAGGCGGCAAACACCAGGTGGACTTGGCTCCGGGGCCGGCGTGCCGCCGGGGAAAACGCCGCGGAGTCGAGGCGGCCGCTCGCAGGGGCAACGGGTCTGCCTTGCTCCGAGCAGGGCGGCGGACACCAAGTGGACCCGGCTCCGGGGCCGGCGTGCCGCTCCGGAAGGGCGCCGCCGAGTCGAGGTGGCCGCTTGCGGAGACAAGGGGTCCTGCCTCACTCCGGGCAGGACGGCAGACGCCGGGTGGACCCTGCTCCCTTGCCAGCGTGCCGCCACAGAAGGCGCCGCCGACGAGGAGGTCGCTCGCGAAGGCAAGGGGTCTGCCTCGCTTAGGGCAGAGCGGCGGGCACCGGGTGGACCCAGCTCCTGGGTCAGCGTGCCGCCTTGGAGGGCGCCGAGGAGTCGAGGCGGTCCTCTCGCGGGCCAACGGGTCTGCCTCGCTTCAGGCAGTGCAACGGACAACGGGTAGACCCGGCTTCGGGTCCGGCGTCCCGCCGCGGAGGCCGCCGCCGAGTCGAGGCAGCCGCTCGCGGGGCAAGGGGACTGCCTCGCTCCGGACAGGGATGCGGACACCGGTTGGACTTGGCTCCAAGGCCGGCGTGCCGCCGGGAAAAACGTTGCGGAGTCGAGGCGGCCGCTCGCGGAGGCAATGGGTCTGCCTCGCTCCGGGCAGGGGGGGTGGACACCGGGTCGACACGGCTTCGGGGCCGGCGTGCCGCCGGGGAAAACGCCGCGGAGTTGAGGCGGGCGCTGGCGGGGGACTCGTGTCTGCCTCGCTCAGGGCAACGCAACGGACACCGTGTGGACACGGCTCCCGGGCAGGCGTAGCGCCGCGAAAGGCGCCGCCAAGTCGAGGCGGCCACTCGCGGGAGCAAGGGGTCTGCCTCGCTCCGGCCAGGGCTGCCGACACCGGGTGGACCAAACTCCAAGGTCTGCCTGCCGACGGGGAAAGCGCCGCGGAGTCAAGGCGGCCGCTCACGGGTGCAACGGATCTGCCTCGCTCCCAGCAGGGCGGCAGACACCGGGTGGACCCAGCTCCGGGGTTGGCGTGCTGCCGCGGAGGGCGCTGCCGTGTTGAGGCGGCCGATCGCGGGGGCAACGGGTTAGCCTCGCTCCAGGCATGGCGGCGGACACTGGGTGGACCCGGCTCCAGGGACGGAGAGCCACCGCAAGGGGCATTGCCATGCCGAGGCCGCCGCTTGCAAAGGCAACGGGTCTGACTCGCTCCGGGCAGGGCGGGGGACACCGGGTGGAACTTGGTCCGGGGCCGGCGTGCCGCCGCAAAGGGCGTCACGGAGTCGAGGCGGTTGCTGGCGGGAGGAAAGGGTTCTGCCTCGCTCCGGGCCGGGCGGTGGACACCGGGTGGATCCGCCTCCAGGGCCGGCGTGCCGCCGCGGAGAACACCATCGAGTCGAGGCGGCCGCTCGCGGGGGCAAGGGGTCTGCTTCGCTCCAGGCAGGGAAGCGGACAGCAGGTCGACCCGGCTCCGGGGCCGACATGCCGCCGGAGAAAGCGCCGCCGAGTCGAGGCGGCCGCTCGCGGGGGCATGTTGTCTGCCTCGCAACGGGCAGGGTTGCGGACACCGGGTGGACCCTACTTCGAGGCCGGCCTGCCGACGGGGAAAGCGCTGCGGAGTCGAGGCTGTTGCTCGCGGGGTCAAGGGGTCTGCCTCGCTCCGGGCAGGGCGGCGGACAGCGGGTCGACCCGTCTCCGGGTCTGGCGTTCCGCCAGTGAATGCGCCAGGGAGTCGAGGCGGCCGCTCGCGGGGGCAAGGGGTCTGCCTTGCTCGGGGCAGGGCGGCGGACACCGGGTGGACTCGGCTCCGGGGCCAGCGTGCCACCGGGAAAGTGCCGTTGAATCGACGCGGCCGCTCCCGAGGGCAAATGGTCTGCCTCGCTCGGGGCAGGGCGGCGGACACCGGGTGGACCCGGCTCCGAGGCCAGCGTGCCGCCGCGGAGAGCGCAGCCGAGTCGGGGCGGCCGCTCGCGGGGCAAGGGATCTGCCTTGCTCTGGGCAGGGCGGCGGACACCGGGTGGACCCGGCTCCAGGGCCAGCGTGAGGCTGGGAAAAGCGCCGCATGGTCGAGGCGGCAGCTCGCGGGGGCAAGGGGTCTGCCTCGCTCCAGGAATTGCGGCGGACACCGGGTGGACCTGGCTCCGGGGCCGGCGTCCCGCCGGGAAAGTGCCGTGGAGTCGAGGCGGCCGCTCACGGGGGCAACGGATTTGCCTCGCTCCGTGCAGGGCGGCGGACACCGGGTCCGCCCGGCTCCGGGGCCGGCGTGCCGCCGCGGAGGGCGCCATCGAGTCGAGGGGGGCGGGTCGGGGGGGCATAGGGGTCTGCTTCGCTCCGGGCAGGGCGGCGGACACCGGGTGGACCCGGATCCGGAGCCGGCGTTCCTCCGCGTAGGACCCCGCCGAGTCGAGGCGGCCGCTCGCGGGGTCAAGGGGTCTGCCTCGCTCCGAGCAGGGCGGCGGACAGCGTGTCGACCCGGATCCGGGGCCGGCATGCCGCCGCGAAGAGCGTTGCCGAGTCGATGCTGCCGCTCGCGGGGGCAAGGGGTCTGCCTCGCTCCGAGCAGGGCGGCGCACACCAGATGGATCCGACTCCGGGGCACGAGTGCCGCCGCGGAGGGCGACGCTGAATCGAGGCGGCCGCTCGCGAAGGCAAGGGATCTGCCTCGCTCCGGGCAGGGCGGCGGACACCGGGTGGACCTGGTCCGGGGCCGGCGTCCCGCCGGAAAAGTGCCCTGGAGTCGTGGCGGCCGCTCAAGGGGACAACGGATTTGCCTCGCACCGGGCAGGGCGGCAGACACCGGGTCCATCCGGCTCCGGGGCCGGCATGCCGCCACGGAGGACGTTGCCGAATCGAGGCAGTCACACGCGGGGTCAAGGGGTCTGCCTCGCTCCGGGCAGGAGGGCGGAAACCGGGTGCAGCCGGCACCGGGATCAGCGTTCTGCCTTGGAGGGCGCCGCGGAATCGAGGCGGCCGCTCGTGGAGGCAACGGGTCTGCCTCGGTCCAGGCAGGGCGGCGGACACCGGGTGGACCCGGATCCGGGGCCTCTGTGCCGCCGGGGAAAGCGCCGCCGAGTCGAGGCGGCCGCTCGCGGGGTCAAGGGGTCTGCCTCGCTCCAGGCAGGGCGGCGGACACCGGGTGGACCCGGCTCCAGGACAACAGGTCTACCTCGTACTTATTGCGGCGGACACCAGATCTTCCCGGATCCGGGACAAGAGGTCTACCTTGCACTTAGTCTCATTGCTGCAGACACCGGGTGGACCCGGCTCCGGGGTCGGCGTTCCGCCTCGGAGGGTGCCGCGGAGTCGAGGCGGCCGCTCGCGGGGGCCAGAAGTCTGCCTCGCTTCGGGCAGGGCTGCGGACACATGTTGGACCCAACTCCGGGGCCGGCGTGCCACCGGGGAAAATGCCGCGGAGTCGAGGCAGCCGCTCGTTGGGGAAACGTGTCTGCCTCGCTCAGGGCAGGGCGGCGGACTCTGGGTGGACCCGGCTCCGGAGCAAGCGTGCCGCCGCGAAGGGCTCCGCCGAGTCGAGGCGGCTGCTCGCGGGGGCAAGGGGCCTGCCTCGCTCCGATCAGGGCGGCGGACACCGGGTCGACCCGAGTCCGGGGCCGGCGTGCCGCTGCGAATGACGCCGTCGGGTCAAGGCAGCCGCTCGCGGGGGCAACGGGTCTGCCTCGCTCCGGGCAAGGCGGAGGACACCGGGTGGACCCTGCTCCGAGGTCAGCGTTGAGCCTCGCAGGGTGCCGCGGAGTCGAGGCGGCCGCTCGCGGGGGCCAAGGATCTGCCTCGCTCCGGGCAGGGCTGCGGTCACCTGTTGGACCTGGCTCCCGGGCCGGCGTGCCGCCGGGAAAGCGCCCCGTAGTCGAGACGGGCGCTGGCGGGGGACACGTGTCTGCCTCGCTCAGGGCGGGGCAACGGACACCGGGTGGACACAGCTCTGGGGCCGGCGTAGCACCGCGAAGGGTGCCGCCGAGTGGAGGCGGCCGCTCGCGGGGGCCAGAAGTCTGCCTCGCTTCGGGCAGGGCTGCGGACACATGTTGGACCCAACTCCGGGGCCGGCGTGCCGCCGGGGAAAACGCCGCAGAGTCGAGGCAGCCGCTCGTGGGGGAAACGTGTCTGCCTCGCTCAGGGCAGGGCGGCGGACACTGAGTGAACCCGGCTCCGGAGCCGGCGTGCCGCCGCGCAGGTCTCCGCCGAGTGGAGGCGGCCGCTCGCGGGGTCAAGGGGTCTGCCTCACTCCGGGCATGGCGGCGGACACCGGGTAAACCCGGCTCCGGGACAACAGGTCTACCTCGCACTTATTGCGGCGGACACCAGATCTTCCCGGTTCCGGGACAACAGGTCTATCTCGCACTTAGTCTCATGGCTGCGGACACCGGGTGGACCCGGCTCTGGGGCCGGCGTGCCGCCGCGGAAGGTGCTGCCGAGTCGAGGCGGCCGCTCGCAGGGGCAAGGGGTCTACCTCGCTCTGGGCATGGCAGCAGACACCGGTTGGACCCGGCTCCCTGGTTGGCGTGCTGCCACAGAGGGCGCCGCTGAGTCGAGGAGGTTGCTCACGGGGGCAAGGGGTCTGCCTCGCTCCGGGCAGCGCGGCGGACACCGGGTGGACCCGGCTCAGGGGCCGGCGAAGGGCGCAGCCGAGACGAGGCGGCTGCTCGCGGGGGCAACGGGTCTGCCTCTCTGCGGGCAGGGCGGCGGACACAGGGTCGACCCGAGTCCGGGGCCGGCGTGCCGCTGCGAAGGGCGCCGTCGAGTCGAGGCAGCCGCTCGCGGGGGCAACGGGTCTGCCTCGCTCCGGGCAAGGCGGCGGACACCGGGTGGACCCGGCTCCGGGGTCAGCGTACCGCCACGAAGGGCGCAGCCGAGACGAGGCGGCTGCTCGCAGGGGCAACGGGTCTGCCTCTCTGCGGGCAGGGCTGTGGACACCGGGTGGACACGGCTCCTGGATCGGCGTGCCGCCTTGGATGGCGCCGCGGAGTCGAGGCGGCCACTCGTGGGGGCAAGTGGTCTGCCTCGCTCGGGGCAGGGCGGCGGACACCGGGTAGACCCAATTTCGGGGCCGGCCTGCCGACGGGGAAAGCGCCGCGGAGTCGAGGCGGCCGCTCGCGGATGCAAGGGGTCAGCCTCTCTCCGGGCAGTGCGGGGACATTGGGTGGACCCGGCTCCGGGGCCGGCGTGCCGCCGAAGAAAGCGCCGCCATGTCGAGGCAGCCGCTCGCGGGGCCAAGGGGTCTGCCTCGCTCCGGGCAGGGCGGCGGACACCGGGTGGACCCGGCTCCCGGACAACAGGTCTACCTCGTACTTATTGCGGCGGACACCAGATCTTCCCGGATCCGGGACAACAGGTCTACCTTGCACTTAGTCTCATTGCTGCAGACACCGGGTGGACCCGGCTCCGGGGTCGGCGTTCCGCCTCGGAGGGTGCCGCGGAGTCGAGGCGGCCGCTCGCGGGGGCCAGAAGTCTGCCTCGCTTCGGGCAGGGCTGCGGACACGTTGGACCCAACTCCGGGGCCGGCGTGCCACCGGGGAAAATGCCGCGGAGTCGAGGCAGCCGCTCGTGGGGGAAACGTGTCTGCCTCGCTCAGGGCAGGGCGGTGGACACTGAGTGGACCCGGCTCCGGAGCAATCGTGCCGCCGCGAAGGGCTTCGCCGAGTCGAGGCGGCCGCTCGCGGGAGCCAAGGATCTGCCTCGCTCCGGGCAGGGCTGCAATCACCTGTTGGACCTGGCTCCGGGGCCGGCGTGCCGCCGGGGAAAGCGCCGCAAAGTCGAGGCAGCCGCTCGCGGGGGAAACGGGTCTGCCTCGCTCAGGGCAGGGCTACGGACATTGGGTGGACCCGGCTCCGGTGCCGGCGTGCCGCCGCGGATGGCGACGACTAATCGAGGCTGCCACCTGCAGGGCAAGGAGTCTGCCTCGCTCCGGGTAGGGCGGGGACACCGGGTCGACCCGGCTTTGGGGCCGGCGTGCCGCCAAGGAAAGCGCGGCGAAATCGAGGCGGCCGCTCGCGGATACAAGGGGTCTGCCTCGCTCCGGGCAGTGCGGCGGAGAGCGGGTCGACCTGGCTCCGAGGCCGACGTGCCGCCGGGGAAAGCGCCTGGTAGACGAGGCGGCCGCTCGCGGGGGCAAGGTGTCTGCCTCGCTCGGGGTAGGGCAGCGGACACCGGGTGGACCCAGTTTCGTGGCCTACGGGCCTCCGGAGAAAGCACCGCTGAGTCGAGGCGGCCGCTTGCTGTGGCATGATGTCTGCCTCTCTCCGGGCAGGGCGGCGATCACCGGGTGGACACGGCTCCGGGCCGGTGTGCCGCCGCGGAACACGCCGCCGAGTCGAGGGGGCCACTCGCGGGGGCAACGGGTCTGCCTCGCTCGAGGCAGGGCGGCGGACACCGGGTGGACCCGGCTCCGGGACAACAGGTCTACCTCGTACTTATTGCGGCGGACACCAGATATTCCCGGATCCGGGACAACAGGTCTACCTTGCACTTAGTCTCATTGCTGCAGACACCGGGTGGACCCGGCTCCGGGGTTGGCGTTCCGCCTCGGAGAATGCCGCGGAGTCGAGGCGGCCGCTCGCGGGGGCCAGAAGTCTGCCTCGCTTCGGGCAGGGCTGCGGACACATGTTGGACCCAACTCCGGGGCCGGCGTGCCGCCGGGGAAAACGCCGCAGAGTCGAGCCAGCCGCTCGTGGGGGAAACGTGTCTGCCTCGCTCAGGGCAGGGCGGCGGACACTGAGTGAACCCGGCTCCGGAGCCGGCGTGCCGCCGCGAAGGTCTCCGCCGAGTCGAGGCGGCTGCTCGCGGGGGCAGGGGGCCTGCCTCGCTCCGAGCAGGGCGGCGGACACTGTGTGGACCCGGCTCCGGGGCCTCTGTGCCGCCGGGGAAAGCGCCGCGGAGTCGATGCGGCCGCTCGCGGGGGCAAGGGGTCTGCCTCGCTCGGGGCAGGGCGGCGGACACCGGGTGGACCCGGCTCCAGGACAACAGGTCTACCTCGTACTTATTGCGGCGGACACCAGATCTTCCCGGATCTGGGACAACAGGTCTACCTTGCACTTAAGTCTCATTGCTGCAGACACCGGGCGGACCCGGCCTTGGGGCCGCCGGGCTGCCGGAGAAAGCGCCGCCGAGTCGAGGCGGCTGCTTGCGGTGGCATCATGTCTGCCTCGCTCCAAGTGGGGCGGTGAACACCGGGTGGACCCGGCTCCAGGGCCGGCGTGCCGCCGCGGATCACGCTACAGAGTCAAGGCAGCCGCTCGCGGGGACAACGAGTCTGCCTCTCTCTGCGGGGGCAAGGGGTCTGCCTTGCTCGGGGCAGGGCGGCGGACACCGGGTGGACTCGGCTCCGGGGCCAGCGTGCCACCGGGAAAGTGCCGTTGAATCGACGCGGCCGATCCCGAGGGCAAATGGTCTGCCTCGCTCGGGGCAGGGCGGCGGACAGCGTGTCGACCCGGATCCGGGGCCGGCATGCCGCCGCGAAGAGCGTTGCCGAGTCGATGCTGCCGCTCGCGGGGGCAAGGGGTCTGCCTCGCTCCGAGCAGGGCGGCGCACACCAGATGGATCCGACTCCGGGGCACGAGTGCCGCCGCGGAGGGCGACGCTGAATCGAGTCGGCCGCTCGCAGGGTCATGGTGTCTGCCTCGCTCCGTGCAGGGCGGCGAACACCGGGTGGTCCCGGCTCCAGGGCCAGCGTGCCGCCGCGGCGAGCGCAGCCGAGTCGGGGCGGCCGCTCGCGAAGGCAAGGGATCTGCCTCGCTCCGGGCAGGGCGGCGGACACCGGGTGGACCTGGTCCGGGGCCGGCGTCCCGCCGGAAAAGTGCCCTGGAGTCGTGGCGGCCGCTCTAGGGGACAACGGATTTGCCTCGCACCGGGCAGGGCGGCAGACACCGGGTCCATCCGGCTCCGGGGCCGGCATGCCGCCACGGAGGACGTTGCCGAATCGAGGCAGTCACACGCGGGGTCAAGGGGTCTGCCTCGGTCCAGGCAGGAGGGCGGACACCGGGTGCAGCCGGCACCGGGATCAGCGTTCTGCCTTGGAGGGCGCCGCGGAATCGAGGCGGCCGCTCGTGGAGGCAAGGGGTCTGCCTCGCTTCGGGCAGGGCGGCGGACACCTGTTGGACCCAACTCCGGGGCCGGCGTGCCACCGGGGAAAATGCCGCGGAGTCGAGGCAGCCGCTCGTGGGGGAAACGTGTCTGCCTCGCTCAGGGCAGGGCGGCGGACTCTGGGTGGACCCGGCTCCGGAGCAATCGTGCCGCCGCGAAGGGCTCCGCCGAGTCGAGGCGGCTGCTCGCGGGGGCAAGGGGCCTGCCTCGCTCCGATCAGGGCGGCGGACACCGGGTCGACCCGAGTCCGGGGCCGGCGTGCCGCTGCGAATGACGCCGTCGGGTCAAGGCAGCCGCTCGCGGGGGCAACGGGTCTGCCTCGCTCCGGGCAAGGCGGAGGACACCGGGTGGACCCTGCTCCGAGGTCAGCGTTCAGCCTCGCAGGGTGCCGCGGAGTCGAGGCGGCCGCTCGCGGTGGCCAAGGATCTGCCTCGCTCCGGGCAGGGCTGCGGTCACCTGTTGGACCTGGCTCCGGGGCCGGCGTGCCGCCGGGGAAAGCGCCCCGTAGTCGAGACGGGCGCTGGCGGGGGACACGTGTCTGCCTCGCTCAGGGCGGGGCAACGGACACCGGGTGGACACAGCTCTGGGGCCGGCGTAGCACCGCGAAGGGTGCCGCCGAGTGGAGGCGGCCGCTCGCGGGGGCCAGAAGTCTGCCTCGCTTCGGGCAGGGCTGCGGACACATGTTGGACCCAACTCCGGGGCCGGCGTGCCGCCGGGGAAAACGCCGCAGAGTCGAGGCAGCCGCTCGTGGGGGAAACGTGTCTGCCTCGCTCAGGGCAGGGCGGCGGACACTGAGTGAACCCGGCTCCGGAGCCGGCGTGCCGCCGCGCAGGTCTCCGCCGAGTGGAGGCGGCCGCTCGCGGGGTCAAGGGGTCTGCCTCACTCCGGGCATGGCGGCGGACACCGGGTAAACCCGTCTCCGGGACAAAAGGTCTACCTCGCACTTATTGCGGCGGACACCAGATCTTCCCGGTTCCGGGACAACAGGTCTATCTCGCACTTAGTCTCATTGCTGCAGACACCGGGTGGACCCGGCTCTGGGGCCGGCGTGCCGCCGCGGAAGGTGCTGCCGAGTCGAGGCGGCCGCTCGCAGGGGCAAGGGGTCTGCCTCGCTCCGGGCATGGCAGCAGACACCGGTTGGACCCGGCTCCCTGGTTGGCGTGCTGCCACAGAGGGCGCCGCTGAGTCGAGGAGGTTGCTCACGGTGGCAAGGGGTCTGCCTCGCTCCGGGCAGCGCGGCGGACACCGGGTGGACCCGGCTCAGGGGCCGGCGAAGGGCGCAGCCGAGACGAGGCGGCTGCTCGCCGGGGCAACGGGTCTGCCTCTCTGCGGGCAGGGCGGCGGACACAGGGTCGACCCGAGTCTGGGGCCGGCGTGCCGCTGCGAAGGACGCCGTCGAGTCGAGGCAGCCGCTCGCGGGGGCAACGGGTCTGCCTCGCTCCGGGCAAGGCGGCGGACACCGGGTGGACCCGGCTCCGGGGTCAGCGTACCGCCACGAAGGGCGCAGCCGAGACGAGGCGGCTGCTCGCAGGGGCAACGGGTCTGCCTCTCTGCGGGCAGGGCTGTGGACACCGGGTGGACACGGCTCCTGGATCGGCGTGCCGCCTTGGATGGCGCCGCGGAGTCGAGGCGGCCACTCGTGGGGGCCAGTGGTCTGCCTCGCTCGGGGCAGGGCGGCGGACACCGGGTAGACCCAATTTCGGGGACGGCCTGCCGACGGGGAAAGCGCCGCGGAGTCGAGGCGGCCGCTCGCGGATGCAAGGGGTCAGCCTCTCTCCGGGCAGTGCGGGGACATTGGGTGGACCCGGCTCCGGGGCCGGCGTGCCGCCGAAGAAAGCGCCGCCATGTCGAGGCAGCCGCTCGCGGGGCCAAGGGGTCTGCCTCGCTCGGGGCAGGGCGGCGGACACCGGGTGGACCCGGCTCCAGGACAACAGGTCTACCTCGTACTTATTGCGGCGGACACCAGATCTTCCCGGATCCGGGACAAGAGGTCTACCTTGCACTTAGTCTCATTGCTGCAGACACCGGGTGGACCCGGCTCCGGGGTCGGCGTTCCGCCTCGGAGGGTGCCGCGGAGTCGAGGCGGCTGCTCGCGGGGGCAAGGGGCCTGCCTCGCTCAAAGCAGGGCGGCGGACACAGGGTCGACCCGAGTTCGGGGCCGGCGTGCCGCTGCGAATGACGCTGTCAAGTCGAGGCAGCCGCTCCGGGGCAACGGGTCTGCCTCGCTCCGGGCAAGGCGGCGGACACCGGGTGGACCCGGCTCCGGGGTCAGCGTTCAGCCTCGGAGGGTGCCGCGGAGTCGAGGCGGCCGCTCGCGGGAGCCAAGGATCTGCCTCGCTCCGGGCAGGGCTGCAATCACCTGTTGGACCTGGCTCCGGGGCCGGCGTGCCGCCGGGGAAAGCGCCGCAAAGTCGAGGCAGCCGCTCGCGGGGGAAACGGGTCTGCCTCGCTCAGGGCAGGGCTACGGACATTGGGTGGACCCGGCTCCGGTGCCGGCGTGCCGCCGCGGATGGCGACGACTAATCGAGGCTGCCACCTGCAGGGCAAGGAGTCTGCCTCGCTCCGGGTAGGGCGGGGACACCGGGTCGACCCGGCTTTGGGGCCGGCGTGCCGCCAAGGAAAGCGCGGCGAAATCGAGGCGGCCGCTCGCGGATACAAGGGGTCTGCCTCGCTCCGGGCAGTGCGGCGGAGAGCGGGTCGACCTGGCTCCGAGGCCGACGTGCCGCCGGGGAAAGCGCCTGGTAGACGAGGCGGCCGCTCGCGGGGGCAAGGTGTCTGCCTCGCTCGGGGTAGGGCAGCGGACACCGGGTGGACCCAGTTTCGTGGCCTACGGGCCTCCGGAGAAAGCACCGCTGAGTCGAGGCGGCCGCTTGCTGTGGCATGATGTCTGCCTCTCTCCGGGCAGGGCGGCGATCACCGGGTGGACACGGCTCCGGGGCCGGTGTGCCGCCGCGGAACACGCCGCCGAGTCGAGGGGGCCACTCGCGGGGGCAACGGGTCTGCCTCGCTCGGGGCAGGGCGGCGGACACCGGGTGGACCCGGCTCCGGGACAACAGGTCTACCTCGTACTTATTGCGGCGGACACCAGATATTCCCGGATCCGGGACAACAGGTCTACCTTGCACTTAGTCTCATTGCGGCAGACACCGGGTGGACCCGGCTCCGGGGTTGGCGTTCCGCCTCGGAGAATGCCGCGGAGTCGAGGCGGCCGCTCGCGGGGGCCAGAAGTCTGCCTCGCTTCGGGCAGGGCTGCGGACACATGTTGGACCCAACTCCGGGGCCGGCGTGCCGCCGGGGAAAACGCCGCAGAGTCGAGCCAGCCGCTCGTGGAGGAAACGTGTCTGCCTCGCTCAGGGCAGGGCGGCGGACACTGAGTGAACCCGGCTCCGGAGCCGGCGTGCCGCCGCGAAGGTCTCCGCCGAGTCGAGGCGGCTGCTCGCGGGGGCAGGGGGCCTGCCTCGCTCCGAGCAGGGCGGCGGACACTGTGTGGACCCGGCTCCGGGGCCTCTGTGCCGCCGGGGAAAGCGCCGCGGAGTCGAGGCGGCCGCTCGCGGGGGCAAGGGGTCTGCCTCGCTCGGGGCAGGGCGGCGGACACCGGGTGGACCCGGCTCCAGGACAACAGGTCTACCTCGTACTTATTGCGGCGGACACCAGATCTTCCCGGATCCGGGACAAGAGGTCTACCTTGCACTTAGTCTCATTGCTGCAGACACCGGGTGGACCCGGCTCCGGGGTTGGCGTTCCGCCTCGGAGAATGCCGCGGAGTCGAGGCGGCCGCTCGCGGGGGCCAGAAGTCTGCCTCGCTTCGGGCAGGGCTGCGGACACATGTTGGACCCAACTCCGGGGCCGGCGTGCCGCCGGGGAAGACGCCGCGGAGTCGAGCCAGCCGCTCGTGGGGGATACGTGTCTGCCTCGCTCAGGGCGAGGCGGCGGACACTGAGTGAACCCGGCTCCGGAGCCGGCGTGCCGCCGCGAAGGTCTCCGCCGAGTAGAGGCGGCTGCTCGCGGGGGCAGGGGGCCTGCCTCGCTCCGAGCAGGGCGGCGGACACTGTGTGGACCCGGCTCCGGGGCCTCTGTGCCGCCGGGGAAAGCGCCGCGGAGTCGAGGCGGCCGCTCGCGGGGGCAAGGGGTCTGCCTCGCTCGGGGCAGGGTGGCGGCCACCGGGAGGACCCGGCTTTGGGGCCGCCGGGCTGCCGGAGAAAGCGCCGCCGAGTCGAGGCGGCTGCTTGCGGTGGCATCATGTCTGCCTCGCTCCAAGTGGGGCGGTGAACACCGGGTGGACCCGGCTCCAGGGCCGGCGTGCCGCCGCGGATCACGCTACAGAGTCAAGGCAGCCGCTCGCGGGGACAACGAGTCTGCCTCTCTCCACGCAGGTCGGCAGAAACCGGGTGGACCCGGATCCGGGGCCGGCGTGCAGCCGGGGAAAGCGCCGCAGAGTCAAGGCTGGCGCTGGCAGGGGCAACGTGTCTGCCTCGCTCAGGGCAGTGCGGCAAACACAGGGTGGACCCAACTCCGGGGCCGGCGTGCCGCCGGGGGGGCGCCGCCGAGTCGAGGCGGCCGCTCGCGAGGGCAAGGGGTCTGCCTCGCTCCAGGCAGGGCGACGGACATCCATTGGACCTGGCTCTGGGGCCGGCGTGCCGCCGGGGATAGCGCCGCGGAGTCGAGGCAGCCGCTCGCAAGGGAAACGTGTCTGCCTCGCTCAGGGCAGGGCGGCGGACACCCATTGGACCCGGCTCCGGGGACGGCGTGCCACCAGGGAAAGCGCCGCAGAGTCGAGGCAGCCGCTCGCGGGGGAAACGGGTCTGCCTCACTCTTTGCAGGGCGGCGGACACCGGGTCGACCCGGCTCCGGGGCCAGAGTGCCGCCGCGGAGAGCGCCGCCAAGTCGAGGCGGCTGCTCGCGGGGGCAAGGGGCCTGCCTCGCTCCGGGCAAGGCGGCAAACACCAGGTGGACTTGGCTCCGGGGCCGGCGTGCCGCCGGGGAAAACGCCGCGGAGTCGAGGCGGCCGCTCGCAGGGGCAACGGGTCTGCCTTGCTCCGAGCAGGGCGGCGGACACCAGGTGGACCCGGCTCCGGGGCCGGCGTGCCGCTCCGGAAGGCGCCGCCGAGTCGAGGTGGCCGCTTGCGGAGACAAGGGGTCTGCCTCACTCCGGGCAGGACGGCAGACGCCGGGTGGACCCTGCTCCCTTGCCAGCGTGCCGCCACAGAAGGCGCCGCCGACGAGGAGGTCGCTCGCGAAGGCAAGGGGTCTGCCTCGCTTAGGGCAGAGCGGCGGGCACCGGGTGGACCCAGCTCCTGGGTCAGCGTGCCGCCTTGGAGGGCGCCGAGGAGTCGAGGCGGTCTCTCGCGGGCCAACGGGTCTGCCTCGCTTCAGGCAGTGCAACGGACAACGGGTAGACCCGGCTTCGGGTCCGGCGTCCCGCCGCGGAGGCCGCCGCCGAGTCGAGGCAGCCGCTCGCGGGGCAAGGGGACTGCCTCGCTCCGGACAGGGATGCGGACACCGGTTGGACTTGGCTCCAAGGCCGGCGTGCCGCCGGGAAAAACGTTGCGGAGTCGAGGCGGCCGCTCGCGGAGGCAATGGGTCTGCCTCGCTCCGGGCAGGGGGGTGGACACCGGGTCGACACGGCTTCGGGGCCGGCGTGCCGCCGGGGAAAACGCCGCGGAGTTGAGGCGGGCGCTGGCGGGGGACTCGTGTCTGCCTCGCTCAGGGCAACGCAACGGACACCGTGTGGACACGGCTCCCGGGCAGGCGTAGCGCCGCGAAAGGCGCCGCCAAGTCGAGGCGGCCACTCGCGGGAGCAAGGGGTCTGCCTCGCTCCGGCCAGGGCTGCCGACACCGGGTGGACCAAACTCCAAGGTCTGCCTGCCGACGGGGAAAGCGCCGCGGAGTCAAGGCGGCCGCTCACGGGTGCAACGGATCTGCCTCGCTCCCAGCAGGGCGGCAGACACCGGGTGGACCCAGCTCCGGGGTTGGCGTGCTGCCGCGGAGGGCGCTGCCGTGTTGAGGCGGCCGATCGCGGGGGCAACGGGTTAGCCTCGCTCCAGGCATGGCGGCGGACACTGGGTGGACCCGGCTCCAGGGACGGAGAGCCACCGCAAGGGGCATTGCCATGCCGAGGCCGCCGCTTGCAAAGGCAACGGGTCTGACTCGCTCCGGGCAGGGCGGGGGACACCGGGTGGAACTTGGTCCGGGGCCGGCGTGCCGCCGCAAAGGGCGTCACGGAGTCGAGGCGGTTGCTGGCGGGGGGAAAGGGTTCTGCCTCGCTCCGGGCCGGGCGGTGGACACCGGGTGGATCCGCCTCCAGGGCCGGCGTGCCGCCGCGGAGAACACCATCGAGTCGAGGCGGCCGCTCGCGGGGGCAAGGGGTCTGCTTCGCTCCAGGCAGGGAAGCGGACAGCAGGTCGACCCGGCTCCGGGGCCGACATGCCGCCGGAGAAAGCGCCGCCGAGTCGAGGAGGCCGCTCGCGGGGGCATGTTGTCTGCCTCGCAACGGGCAGGGTTGCGGACACCGGGTGGACCCTACTTTGAGGCCGGCCTGCCGACGGGGAAAGCGCTGCGGAGTCGAGGCTGTTGCTCGCGGGGTCAAGGGGTCTGCCTCGCTCCGGGCAGGGCGGCGGACAGCGGGTCGACCCGTCTCCGGGTCTGGCGTTCCGCCAGTGAATGCGCCAGGGAGTCGAGGCGGCCGGTCGCGGGGGCAAGGGGTCTGCCTTGCTCGGGGCAGGGCGGCGGACACCGGGTGGACTCGGCTCCGGGGCCAGCGTGCCACCGGGAAAGTGCCGTTGAATCGACGCGGCCGCTCCCGAGGGCAAATGGTCTGCCTCGCTCGGGGCAGGGCGGCGGACACCGGGTGGACCCGGCTCCGAGGCCAGCGTGCCGCCGCGGAGAGCGCAGCCGAGTCGGGGCGGCCGCTCGCGAAGGCAAGGGATCTGCCTTGCTCCGGGCAGGGCGGCGGACACCGGGTGGACCCGGCTCCAGGGCCAGCGTGAGGCTGGGAAAAGCGCCGCATGGTCGAGGCGGCAGCTCGCGGGGGCAAAGGGTCTGCCTCGCTCCAGGAATTGCGGCGGACACCGGGTGGACCTGGCTCCGGGGCCGGCGTCCCGCCGGGAAAGTGCCGTGGAGTCGAGGCGGCCGCTCACGGGGGCAACGGATTTGCCTCGCTACGGGCAGGGCGGCGGACACCGGGTCGACCCGGCTCCGGGGCCGGCGTGCCGCCGCGGAGGGCGCCATCGAGTCGAGGTGGCCGCTCGCGGGGGCAAGGGGTCTGCTTCGCTCCGGGCAGGACGGCGGACACCGGGTGGACCCGGATCCGGAGCCGGCGTTCCTCCGCGTAGGACCCCGCCGAGTCGAGGCGGCCGCTCGCGGGGTCAAGGGGTCTGCCTCGCTCCGAGCAGGGCGGCGGACAGCGTGTCGACCCGGATCCGGGGCCGGCATGCCGCCGCGAAGAGCGCTGCCGAGTCGATGCTGCCGCTCGCGGGGGCAAGGGGTCTGCCTCGCTCCGAGCAGGGCGGCGCACACCAGATGGATCCGACTCCGGGGCACGAGTGCCGCCGCGGAGGGCGACGCTGAATCGAGGCGGCCGCTCGCGAAGGCAAGGGGTCTGCCTCGCTCCGGGCAGGGCGGCGGACACCGGGTGGACCTGGTCCGGGGCCGGCGTCCCGCCGGAAAAGTGCCCTGGAGTCGTGGCGGCCGCTATAAGGGGACAACGGATTTGCCTCGCACCGGGCAGGGCGGCAGACACCGGGTCCATCCGGCTCCGGGGCCGGCATGCCGCCACGGAGGACGTTGCCGAATCGAGGCAGTCACACGCGGGGGCAAGGGGTCTGCCTCGCTCCGGGCAGGAGGGCGGACACCGGGTGCAGCCGGCACCGGGATCAGCGTTCTGCCTTGGAGGGCGCCGCGGAATCGAGGCGGCCGCTCGTGGAGGCAAGGGGTCTGCCTCGGTCCAGGCAGGGCGGCGGACACCGGGTGGACCCGGCTCCGGGGCCTCTGTGCCGCCGGGGAAAGCGCCGCCGAGTCGAGGCGGCCGCTCGCGGGGTCAAGGGGTCTGCCTCGCTCCAGGCAGGGCGGCGGACACCGGGTGGACCCGGCTCCAGGACAACAGGTCTACCTCGTACTTATTGCGGCGGACACCAGATCTTCCCGGATCCGGGACAAGAGGTCTACCTTGCACTTAGTCTCATTGCTGCAGACACCGGGTGGACCCGGCTCCGGGGTCGGCGTTCCGCCTCGGAGGGTGCCGCGGAGTCGAGGCGGCCGCTCGCGGGGGCCAGAAGTCTGCCTCGCTTCGGGCAGGGCTGCGGACACATGTTGGACCCAACTCCGGGGCCGGCGTGCCACCGGGGAAAATGCCGCGGAGTCGAGGCAGCCGCTCGTTGGGGAAACGTGTCTGCCTCGCTCAGGGCAGGGCGGCGGACTCTGGGTGGACCCGGCTCCGGAGCAATCGTGCCGCCGCGAAGGGCTCCGCCGAGTCGAGGCGGCTGCTCGCGGGGGCAAGGGGCCTGCCTCGCTCCGATCAGGGCGGCGGACACCGGGTCGACCCGAGTCCGGGGCCGGCGTGCCGCTGCGAATGACGCCGTCGGGTCAAGGCAGCCGCTCGCGGGGGCAACGGGTCTGCCTCGCTCCGGGCAAGGCGGAGGACACCGGGTGGACCCTGCTCCGAGGTCAGCGTTGAGCCTCGCAGGGTGCCGCGGAGTCGAGGCGGCCGCTCGCGGGGGCCAAGGATCTGCCTCGCTCCGGGCAGGGCTGCGGTCACCTGTTGGACCTGGCTCCCGGGCCGGCGTGCCGCCGGGAAAGCGCCCCGTAGTCGAGACGGGCGCTGGCGGGGGACACGTGTCTGCCTCGCTCAGGGCGGGGCAACGGACACCGGGTGGACACAGCTCTGGGGCCGGCGTAGCACCGCGAAGGGTGCCGCCGAGTGGAGGCGGCCGCTCGCGGGGGCCAGAAGTCTGCCTCGCTTCGGGCAGGGCTGCGGACACATGTTGGACCCAACTCCGGGGCCGGCGTGCCGCCGGGGAAAACGCCGCAGAGTCGAGCCAGCCGCTCGTGGGGGAAACGTGTCTGCCTCGCTCAGGGCAGGGCGGCGGACACTGAGTGAACCCGGCTCCGGAGCCGGCGTGCCGCCGCGCAGGTCTCCGCCGAGTGGAGGCGGCCGCTCGCGGGGTCAAGGGGTCTGCCTCACTCCGGGCATGGCGGCGGACACCGGGTAAACCCGGCTCCGGGACAAAAGGTCTACCTCGCACTTATTGCGGCGGACACCAGATCTTCCCGGTTCCGGGACAACAGGTCTATCTCGCACTTAGTCTCATTGCTGCGGACACCGGGTGGACCCGGCTCTGGGGCCGGCGTGCCGCCGCGGAAGGTGCTGCCGAGTCGAGGCGGCCGCTCGCAGGGGCAAGGGGTCTACCTCGCTCTGGGCATGGCAGCAGACACCGGTTGGACCCGGCTCCCTGGTTGGCGTGCTGCCACAGAGGGCGCCGCTGAGTCGAGGAGGTTGCTCACGGGGGCAAGGGGTCTGCCTCGCTCCGGGCAGCGCGGCGGACACCGGGTGGACCCGGCTCAGGGGCCGGCGAAAGGCGCAGCCGAGACGAGGCGGCTGCTCGCCGGGGCAACGGGTCTGCCTCTCTGCGGGCAGGGCGGCGGACACAGGGTCGACCCGAGTCCGGGGCCGGCGTGCCGCTGCGAAGGACGCCGTCGAGTCGAGGCAGCCGCTCGCGGGGGGCAACGGGTCTGCCTCGCTCCGGGCAAGGCGGCGGACACCGGGTGGACCCGGCTCCGGGGTCAGCGTACCGCCACGAAGGGCGCAGCCGAGACGAGGCGGCTGCCCGCAGGGGCAACGGGTCTGCCTCTCTGCGGGCAGGGCTGTGGACACCGGGTGGACACGGCTCCTGGATCGGCGTGCCGCCTTGGATGGCGCCGCGGAGTCGAGGCGGCCACTCGTGGGGGCAAGTGGTCTGCCTCGCTCGGGGCAGGGCGGCGGACACCGGGTAGACCCAATTTCGGGGCCGGCCTGCCGACGGGGAAAGCGCCGCGGAGTCGAGGCGGCCGCTCGCGGATGCAAGGGGTCAGCCTCTCTCCGGGCAGTGCGGGGACATTGGGTGGACCCGGCTCCGGGGCCGGCGTGCCGCCGAAGAAAGCGCCGCCATGTCGAGGCAGCCGCTCGCGGGGCCAAGGGGGCTGCCTCGCTCCGGGCAGGGCGGCGGACACCGGGTGGACCCGGCTCCCGGACAACAGGTCTACCTCGTACTTATTGCGGCGGACACCAGATCTTCCCGGATCCGGGACAACAGGTCTACCTTGCACTTAGTCTCATTGCTGCAGACACCGGGTGGACCCGGCTCCGGGGTCGGCGTTCTGCCTCGGAGGGTGCCGCGGAGTCGAGGCGGCCGCTCGCGGGGGCCAGAAGTCTGCCTCGCTTCGGGCAGGGCTGCGGACACGTTGGACCCAACTCCGGGGCCGGCGTGCCACCGGGGAAAATGCCGCGGAGTCGAGGCAGCCGCTCGTGGGGAAACGTGTCTGCCTCGCTCAGGGCAGGGCGGTGGACACTGAGTGGACCCGGCTCCGGAGCAATCGTGCCGCCGCGAAGGGCTTCGCCGAGTCGAGGCGGCCGCTCGCGGGAGCCAAGGATCTGCCTCGCTCCGGGCAGGGCTGCAATCACCTGTTGGACCTGGCTCCGGGGCCGGCGTGCCGCCGGGGAAAGCGCCGCAAAGTCGAGGCAGCCGCTCGCGGGGGAAACGGGTCTGCCTCGCTCAGGGCAGGGCTACGGACATTGGGTGGACCCGGCTCCGGTGCCGGCGTGCCGCCGCGGATGGCGACGACTAATCGAGGCTGCCACCTGCAGGGCAAGGAGTCTGCCTCGCTCCGGGTAGGGCGGGGACACCGGGTCGACCCGGCTTTGGGGCCGGCGTGCCGCCAAGGAAAGCGCGGCGAAATCGAGGCGGCCGCTCGCGGATACAAGGGGTCTGCCTCGCTCCGGGCAGTGCGGCGGAGAGCGGGTCGACCTGGCTCCGAGGCCGACGTGCCGCCGGGGAAAGCGCCTGGTAGACGAGGCGGCCGCTCGCGGGGGCAAGGTGTCTGCCTCGCTCGGGGTAGGGCAGCGGACACCGGGTGGACCCAGTTTCGTGGCCTACGGGCCTCCGGAGAAAGCACCGCTGAGTCGAGGCGGCCGCTTGCTGTGGCATGATGTCTGCCTCTCTCCGGGCAGGGCGGCGATCACCGGGTGGACACGGCTCCGGGGCCGGTGTGCCGCCGCGGAACACGCCGCCGAGTCGAGGGGGCCACTCGCGGGGGCAACGGGTCTGCCTCGCTCGGGGCAGGGCGGCGGACACCGGGTGGACCCGGCTCCGGGACAACAGGTCTACCTCGTACTTATTGCGGCGGACACCAGATATTCCCGGATCCGGGACAACAGGTCTACCTTGCACTTAGTCTCATTGCTGCAGACACCGGGTGGACCCGGCTCCGGGGTCGGCGTTCCGCCTCGGAGAATGCCGCGGAGTCGAGGCGGCCGCTCGCGGGGGCCAGAAGTCTGCCTCGCTTCGGGCAGGGCTGCGGACACATGTTGGACCCAACTCCGGGGCCGGCGTGCCGCCGGGGAAAACGCCGCAGAGTCGAGCCAGCCGCTCGTGGGGGAAACGTGTCTGCCTCGCTCAGGGCAGGGCGGCGGACACTGAGTGAACCCGGCTCCGGAGCCGGCGTGCCGCCGCGAAGGTCTCCGCCGAGTCGAGGCGGCTGCTCGCGGGGGCAGGGGGCCTGCCTCGCTCCGAGCAGGGCGGCGGACACTGTGTGGACCCGGCTCCGGGGCCTCTGTGCCGCCGGGGAAAGCGCCGCGGAGTCGATGCGGCCGCTCGCGGGGGCAAGGGGTCTGCCTCGCTCGGGGCAGGGCGGCGGACACCGGGTGGACCCGGCTCCAGGACAACAGGTCTACCTCGTACTTATTGCGGCGGACACCAGATCTTCCCGGATCCGGGACAACAGGTCTACCTTGCACTTAAGTCTCATTGCTGCAGACACCGGGCGGACCCGGCCTTGGGGCCGCCGGGCTGCCGGAGAAAGCGCCGCCGAGTCGAGGCGGCTGCTTGCGGTGGCATCATGTCTGCCTCGCTCCAAGTGGGGCGGTGAACACCGGGTGGACCCGGCTCCAGGGCCGGCGTGCCGCCGCGGATCACGCTACAGAGTCAAGGCAGCCGCTCGCGGGGACAACGAGTCTGCCTCTCTCTACGGGGGCAAGGGGTCTGCCTTGCTCGGGGCAGGGCGGCGGACACCGGGTGGACTCGGCTCCGGGGCCAGCGTGCCACCGGGAAAGTGCCGTTGAATCGACGCGGCCGATCCCGAGGGCAAATGGTCTGCCTCGCTCGGGGCAGGGCGGCGGACACCGGGTCCGCCCGGCTCCGAGGCCAGCGTGCCGCCGCGGAGAGCGCAGCCGAGTCGGGGCGGCCGCTCGCGGGGCAAGGGATCTGCCTTGCTCTGGGCAGGGCGGCGGACACCGGGTGGACCCGGATCCGGAGCCGGCGTTCCTCCGCGTAGGACCCCGCCGAGTCGAGGCGGCCGCTCGCGGGGGCAAGGGGTCTGCCTCGCTCCGAGCAGGGCGGCGGACAGCGTGTCGACCCGGATCCGGGGCCGGCATGCCGCCGCGAAGAGCGTTGCCGAGTCGAGGCGGCCGCTCGCGGGGGCAAGGGGTCTGCCTCGCTCCGAGCAGGGCGGCGCACACCAGATGGATCCGACTCCGGGGCACGAGTGCCGCCGCGGAGGGCGACGCTGAATCGAGTCGGCCGCTCGCAGGGTCATGGTGTCTGCCTCGCTCCGTGCAGGGCGGCGAACACCGGGTGGTCCCGGCTCCAGGGCCAGCGTGCCGCCGCGGCGAGCGCAGCCGAGTCGGGGCGGCCGCTCGCGAAGGCAAGGGATCTGCCTCGCTCCGGGCAGGGCGGCGGACACCGGGTGGACCTGGTCCGGGGCCGGCGTCCCGCCGGAAAAGTGCCCTGGAGTCGTGGCGGCCGCTCTAGGGGACAACGGATTTGCCTCGCACCGGGCAGGGCGGCAGACACCGGGTCCATCCGGCTCCGGGGCCGGCATGCCGCCACGGAGGACGTTGCCGAATCGAGGCAGTCACACGCGGGGTCAAGGGGTCTGCCTCGGTCCAGGCAGGAGGGCGGACACCGGGTGCAGCCGGCACCGGGATCAGCGTTCTGCCTTGGAGGGCGCCGCGGAATCGAGGCGGCCGCTCGTGGAGGCAAGGGGTCTGCCTCGCTTCGGGCAGGGCTGCGGACACATGTTGGACCCAACTCCGGGGCCGGCGTGCCACCGGGGAAAATGCCGCGGAGTCGAGGCAGCCGCTCGTGGGGGAAACGTGTCTGCCTCGCTCAGGGCAGGGCGGCGGACTCTGGGTGGACCCGGCTCCGGAGCAATCGTGCCGCCGCGAAGGGCTCCGCCGAGTCGAGGCGGCTGCTCGCGGGGGCAAGGGGCCTGCCTCGCTCCGATCAGGGCGGCGGACACCGGGTCGACCCGAGTCCGGGGCCGGCGTGCCGCTGCGAATGACGCCGTCGGGTCAAGGCAGCCGCTCGCGGGGGCAACGGGTCTGCCTCGCTCCGGGCAAGGCGGAGGACACCGGGTGGACCCTGCTCCGAGGTCAGCGTTCAGCCTCGCAGGGTGCCGCGGAGTCGAGGCGGCCGCTCGCGGTGGCCAAGGATCTGCCTCGCTCCGGGCAGGGCTGCGGTCACCTGTTGGACCTGGCTCCGGGGCCGGCGTGCCGCCGGGGAAAGCGCCCCGTAGTCGAGACGGGCGCTGGCGGGGGACACGTGTCTGCCTCGCTCAGGGCGGGGCAACGGACACCGGGTGGACACAGCTCTGGGGCCGGCGTAGCACCGCGAAGGGTGCCGCCGAGTGGAGGCGGCCGCTCGCGGGGGCCAGAAGTCTGCCTCGCTTCGGGCAGGGCTGCGGACACATGTTGGACCCAACTCCGGGGCCGGCGTGCCGCCGGGGAAAACGCCGCAGAGTCGAGGCAGCCGCTCGTGGGGGAAACGTGTCTGCCTCGCTCAGGGCAGGGCGGCGGACACTGAGTGAACCCGGCTCCGGAGCCGGCGTGCCGCCGCGCAGGTCTCCGCCGAGTGGAGGCGGCCGCTCGCGGGGTCAAGGGGTCTGCCTCACTCCGGGCATGGCGGCGGACACCGGGTAAACCCGGCTCCGGGACAAAAGGTCTACCTCGCACTTATTGCGGCGGACACCAGATCTTCCCGGTTCCGGGACAACAGGTCTATCTCGCACTTAGTCTCATTGCTGCAGACACCGGGTGGACCCGGCTCTGGGGCCGGCGTGCCGCCGCGGAAGGTGCTGCCGAGTCGAGGCGGCCGCTCGCAGGGGCAAGGGGTCTGCCTCGCTCCGGGCATGGCAGCAGACACCGGTTGGACCCGGCTCCCTGGTTGGCGTGCTGCCACAGAGGGCGCCGCTGAGTCGAGGAGGTTGCTCACGGGGGCAAGGGGTCTGCCTCGCTCCGGGCAGCGCGGCGGACACCGGGTGGACCCGGCTCAGGGGCCGGCGAAGGGCGCAGCCGAGACGAGGCGGCTGCTCGCCGGGGCAACGGGTCTGCCTCTCTGCGGGCAGGGCGGCGGACACCGGGTCGACCCGAGTCCTGGGGCCGGCGTGCCGCTGCGAATGACGCCGCCGAGTCGAGGCAGCCGCTCGCGGGGGCAACGGGTCTGCCTCGCTCCGGGCAAGGCGGCGGACACCGGGTGGACCCGGCTCCGGGGTCAGCGTACCGCCACGAAGGGCGCAGCCGAGACGAGGCGGCTGCTCGCAGGGGCAACGGGTCTGCCTCTCTGCGGGCAGGGCTGTGGACACCGGGTGGACACGGCTCCTGGATCGGCGTGCCGCCTTGGATGGCGCCGCGGAGTCGAGGCGGCCACTCGTGGGGGCAAGTGGTCTGCCTCGCTCGGGGCAGGGCGGCGGACACCGGGTAGACCCAATTTCGGGGCCGGCCTGCCGACGGGGAAAGCGCCGCGGAGTCGAGGCGGCCGCTCGCGGATGCAAGGGGTCAGCCTCTCTCCGGGCAGTGCGGGGACATTGGGTGGACCCGGCTCCGGGGCCGGCGTGCCGCCGAAGAAAGCGCCGCCATGTCGAGGCAGCCGCTCGCGGGGCCAAGGGGTCTGCCTCGCTCCGGGCAGGGCGGCGGACACCGGGTGGACCCGGCTCCAGGACAACAGGTCTACCTCGTACTTATTGCGGCGGACACCAGATCTTCCCGGATCCGGGACAAGAGGTCTACCTTGCACTTAGTCTCATTGCTGCAGACACCGGGTGGACCCGGCTCCGGGGTCGGCGTTCCGCCTCGGAGGGTGCCGCGGAGTCGAGGCGGCCTGCTCGCGGGGGCAAGGGGCCTGCCTCGCTCAAAGCAGGGCGGCGGACACAGGGTCGACCCGAGTTCGGGGCCGGCGTGCCGCTGCGAATGACGCTGTCAAGTCGAGGCAGCCGCTCCGGGGCAACGGGTCTGCCTCGCTCCGGGCAAGGCGGCGGACACCGGGTGGACCCGGCTCCGGGGTCAGCGTTCAGCCTCGGAGGGTGCCGCGGAGTCGAGGCGGCCGCTCGCGGGAGCCAAGGATCTGCCTCGCTCCGGGCAGGGCTGCAATCACCTGTTGGACCTGGCTCCGGGGCCGGCGTGCCGCCGGGGGAAAGCGCCGCAAAGTCGAGGCAGCCGCTCGCGGGGGAAACGGGTCTGCCTCGCTCAGGGCAGGGCTACGGACATTGGGTGGACCCGGCTCCGGTGCCGGCGTGCCGCCGCGGATGGCGACGACTAATCGAGGCTGCCACCTGCAGGGCAAGGAGTCTGCCTCGCTCCGGGTAGGGCGGGGACACCGGGTCGACCCGGCTTTGGGGCCGGCGTGCCGCCAAGGAAAGCGCGGCGAAATCGAGGCGGCCGCTCGCGGATACAAGGGGTCTGCCTCGCTCCGGGCAGTGCGGCGGAGAGCGGGTCGACCTGGCTCCGAGGCCGGCGTGCCGCCGGGGAAAGCGCCTGGTAGACGAGGCGGCCGCTCGCGGGGGCAAGGTGTCTGCCTCGCTCGGGGTAGGGCAGCGGACACCGGGTGGACCCAGTTTCGTGGCCTACGGCCTCCGGAGAAAGCACCGCTGAGTCGAGGCGGCCGCTTGCTGTGGCATGATGTCTGCCTCTCTCCGGGCAGGGCGGCGATCACCGGGTGGACACGGCTCCGGGGCCGGTGTGCCGCCGCGGAACACGCCGCCGAGTCGAGGGGGCCACTCGCGGGGGCAAACGGGTCTGCCTCGCTCGGGGCAGGGCGGCGGACACCGGGTGGACCCGGCTCCGGGACAACAGGTCTACCTCGTACTTATTGCGGCGGACACCAGATATTCCCGGATCCGGGACAAGAGGTCTACCTTGCACTTAGTCTCATTGCTGCAGACACCGGGTGGACCCGGCTCCGGGGTTGGCGTTCCGCCTCGGAGAATGCCGCGGAGTCGAGGCGGCCGCTCGCGGGGGCCAGAAGTCTGCCTCGCTTCGGGCAGGGCTGCGGACACATGTTGGACCCAACTCCGGGGCCGGCGTGCCGCCGGGGAAGACGCCGCGGAGTCGAGCCAGCCGCTCGTGGGGGAAACGTGTCTGCCTCGCTCAGGGCGAGGCGGCGGACACTGAGTGAACCCGGCTCCGGAGCCGGCGTGCCCCCGCGAAGGTCTCCGCCGAGTCGAGGCGGCTGCTCGCGGGGGCAGGGGGCCTGCCTCGCTCCGCGCAGGGCGGCGGACACTGTGTGGACCCGGCTCCGGGGCCTCTGTGCCGCCGGGGAAAGCGCCGCGGAGTCGAGGCGGCCGCTCGCGGGGGCAAGGGGTCTGCCTCGCTCGGGGCAGGGTGGCGGCCACCGGGAGGACCCGGCTTTGGGGCCGCCGGGCTGCCGGAGAAAGCGCCGCCGAGTCGAGGCGGCTGCTTGCGGTGGCATCATGTCTGCCTCGCTCCAAGTGGGGCGGTGAACACCGGGTGGACCCGGCTCCAGGGCCGGCGTGCCGCCGCGGATCACGCTACAGAGTCAAGGCAGCCGCTCGCGGGGACAACGAGTCTGCCTCTCTCCACGCAGGTCGGCAGAAACCGGGTGGACCCGGATCCGGGGCCGGCGTGCAGCCGGGGAAAGCGCCGCAGAGTCAAGGCTGGCGCTGGCAGGGGCAACGTGTCTGCCTCGCTCAGGGCAGTGCGGCAAACACAGGGTGGACCCAACTTCGGGGCCGGCGTGCCGCCGGGGGGGCGCCGCCGAGTCGAGGCGGCCGCTCGCGGGGGCAAGGGGTCTGCCTCGCTCCAGGCAGGGCGGCGGACATCCATTGGACCCGGCTCTGGGGCCGGCGTGCCGCCGGGGATAGCGCCGCGGAGTCGAGGCAGCCGCTCGCAAGGGAAACGTGTCTGCCTCGCTCAGGGCAGGGCGGCGGACACCCATTGGACCCGGCTCCGGGGACGGCGTGCCACCAGGGAAAGCGCCGCAGAGTCGAGGCAGCCGCTCGCGGGGGAAACGGGTCTGCCTCACTCTTTGCAGGGCGGCGGACACCGGGTCGACCCGGCTCCGGGGCCAGAGTGCCGCCGCGGAGAGCGCCGCCAAGTCGAGGCGGCTGCTCGCGGGGGCAAGGGGCCTGCCTCGCTCCGGGCAAGGCGGCAAACACCAGGTGGACTTGGCTCCGGGGCCGGCGTGCCGCCGGGGAAAGCGCCGCGGAGTCGAGGCGGCCGCTCGCAGGGGCAACGGGTCTGCCTTGCTCCGAGCAGGGCGGCGGACACCAAGTGGACCCGGCTCCGGGGCCGGCCTGCCGCTCCGGAAGGCGCCGCCGAGTCGAGGTGGCCGCTTGCGGAGACAAGGGGTCTGCCTCACTCCGGGCAGGACGGCAGACGCCGGGTGGACCCTGCTCCCTTGCCAGCGTGCCGCCACAGAAGGCGCCGCCGACGAGGAGGTCGCTCGCGAAGGCAAGGGGTCTGCCTCGCTTAGGGCAGAGCGGCGGGCACCGGGTGGACCCAGCTCCTGGGTCAGCGTGCCGCCTTGGAGGGCGCCGAGGAGTCGAGGCGGTCTCTCGCGGGCCAACGGGTCTGCCTCGCTTCAGGCAGTGCAACGGACAACGGGTAGACCCGGCTTCGGGTCCGGCGTCCCGCCGCGGAGGCCGCCGCCGAGTCGAGGCAGCCGCTCGCGGGGCAAGGGGACTGCCTCGCTCCGGACAGGGATGCGGACACCGGTTGGACTTGGCTCCAAGGCCGGCGTGCCGCCGGGAAAAAACGTTGCGGAGTCGAGGCGGCCGCTCGCGGAGGCAATGGGTCTGCCTCGCTCCGGGCAGGGGGGTGGACACCGGGTCGACACGGCTTCGGGGCCGGCGTGCCGCCGGGGAAAACGCCGCGGAGTTGAGGCGGGCGCTGGCGGGGGACTCGTGTCTGCCTCGCTCAGGGCAACGCAACGGACACCGTGTGGACACGGCTCCCGGGCAGGCGTAGCGCCGCGAAAGGCGCCGCCAAGTCGAGGCGGCCACTCGCGGGAGCAAGGGGTCTGCCTCGCTCCGGCCAGGGCTGCCGACACCGGGTGGACCAAACTCCAAGGTCTGCCTGCCGACGGGGAAAGCGCCGCGGAGTCAAGGCGGCCGCTCACGGGTGCAACGGATCTGCCTCGCTCCCAGCAGGGCGGCAGACACCGGGTGGACCCAGCTCCGGGGTTGGCGTGCTGCCGCGGAGGGCGCTGCCGTGTTGAGGCGGCCGATCGCGGGGGCAACGGGTTAGCCTCGCTCCAGGCATGGCGGCGGACACTGGGTGGACCCGGCTCCAGGGACGGAGAGCCACCGCAAGGGGCATTGCCATGCCGAGGCCGCCGCTTGCAAAGGCAACGGGTCTGACTCGCTCCGGGCAGGGCGGGGGACACCGGGTGGAACTTGGTCCGGGGCCGGCGTGCCGCCGCAAAGGGCGTCACGGAGTCGAGGCGGTTGCTGGCGGGGGGAAAGGGTTCTGCCTCGCCCCGGGCCGGGCGGTGGACACCGGGTGGATCCGCCTCCAGGGCCGGCGTGCCGCCGCGGAGAACACCATCGAGTCGAGGCGGCCGCTCGCGGGGGCAAGGGGTCTGCTTCGCTCCAGGCAGGGAAGCGGACATCAGGTCGACCCGGCTCCGGGGCCGACATGCCGCCGGAGAAAGCGCCGCCGAGTCGAGGAGGCCGCTCGCGGGGGCATGTTGTCTGCCTCGCAACGGGCAGGGTTGCGGACACCGGGTGGACCCTACTTTGAGGCCGGCCTGCCGACGGGGAAAGCGCTGCGGAGTCGAGGCTGTTGCTCGCGGGGTCAAGGGGTCTGCCTCGCTCCGGGCAGGGCGGCGGACAGCGGGTCGACCCGTCTCCGGGTCTGGCGTTCCGCCAGTGAATGCGCCAGGGAGTCGAGTCGGCCGGTCGCGGGGGCAAGGGGTCTGCCTTGCTCGGGGCAGGGCGGCGGACACCGGGTGGATTCGGCTCCGGGGCCAGCGTGTCACCGGGAAAGTGCCGTTGAATCGACGCGGCCGCTCCCGAGGGCAAATGGTCTGCCTCGCTCGGGGCAGGGCGGCGGACACCGGGTGGACCCGGCTCCGAGGCCAGCGTGCCGCCGCGGAGAGCGCAGCCGAGTCGGGGCGGCCGCTCGCGGGGCAAGGGATCTGCCTTGCTCTGGGCAGGGCGGCGGACACCGGGTGGACCCGGCTCCAGGGCCAGCGTGAGGCTGGGAAAAGCGCCGCATGGTCGAGGCGGCAGCTCGCGGGGGCAAGGGGTCTGCCTCGCTCCGGGAATTGCGGCGGACACCGGGTGGACCTGGCTCCGGGGCCGGCGTCCCGCCGGGAAAGTGCCGTGGAGTCGAGGCGGCCGCTCACGGGGGCAACGGATTTGCCTCGCTACAGGCAGGGCGGCGGACACCGGGTCCACCCGGCTCCGGGGCCGGCGTGCCGCCGCGGAGGGCGCCATCGAGTCGAGGCGGCCGCTCGCGGGGGCATAGGGGTCTGCTTCGCTCCGGGCAGGACGGCGGACACCGGGTGGACCCGGATCCGGAGCCGGCGTTCCTCCGCGTAGGACCCCGCCGAGTCGAGGCGGCCGCTCGCGGGGGCAACGGGTCTGCCTCCCTCCGGGCAGGGCGGCGGACAGCGTGTCGACCCGGATCCGGGGCCGGCATGCCGCCGCGAAGAGCGCTGCCGAGTCGATGCTGCCGCTCGCGGGGGCAAGGGGTCTGCCTCGCTCCGAGCAGGGCGGCGCACACCAGATGGATCCGACTCCGGGGCACGAGTGCCGCCGCGGAGGGCGACGCTGAATCGAGGCGGCCGCTCGCGAAGGCAAGGGGTCTGCCTCGCTCCGGGCAGGGCGGCGGACACCGGGTGGACCCGGTCCGGGGCCGGCGTCCCGCCGGAAAAGTGCCCTGGAGTCGTGGCGGCCGCTCAAGGGGACAACGGATTTGCCTCGCACCGGGCAGGGCGGCAGACACCGGGTCCATCCGGCTCCGGGGCCGGCATGCCGCCACGGAGGACGTTGCCGAATCGAGGCAGTCACACGCGGGGTCAAGGGGTCTGCCTCGCTCCGGGCAGGAGGGCGGAAACCGGGTGCAGCCGGCACCGGGATCAGCGTTCTGCCTTGGAGGGCGCCGCGGAATCGAGGCGGCCGCTCGTGGAGGCAAGGGGTCTGCCTCGGTCCAGGCAGGGCGGCGGACACCGGGTGGACCCGGCTCCGGGGCCTCTGTGCCGCCGGGGAAAGCGCCGCCGAGTCGAGGCGGCCGCTCGCGGGGTCAAGGGGTCTGCCTCGCTCCAGGCAGGGCGGCGGACACCGGGTGGACCCGGCTCCAGGACAACAGGTCTACCTCGTACTTATTGCGGCGGACACCAGATCTTCCCGGATCCGGGACAAGAGGTCTACCTTGCACTTAGTCTCATTGCTGCAGACACCGGGTGGACCCGGCTCCGGGGTCGGCGTTCCGCCTCGGAGGGTGCCGCGGAGTCGAGGCGGCCGCTCGCGGGGGCCAGAAGTCTGCCTCGCTTCGGGCAGGGCTGCGGACACATGTTGGACCCAACTCCGGGGCCGGCGTGCCACCGGGGGAAAATGCCGCGGAGTCGAGGCAGCCGCTCGTTGGGGAAACGTGTCTGCCTCGCTCAGGGCAGGGCGGCGGACTCTGGGTGGACCCGGCTCCGGAGCAATCGTGCCGCCGCGAAGGGCTCCGCCGAGTCGAGGCGGCTGCTCGCGGGGGCAAGGGGCCTGCCTCGCTCCGATCAGGGCGGCGGACACCGGGTCGACCCGAGTCCGGGGCCGGCGTGCCGCTGCGAATGACGCCGTCGGGTCAAGGCAGCCGCTCGCGGGGGCAACGGGTCTGCCTCGCTCCGGGCAAGGCGGAGGACACCGGGTGGACCCTGCTCCGAGGTCAGCGTTGAGCCTCGCAGGGTGCCGCGGAGTCGAGGCGGCCGCTCGCGGGGGCCAAGGATCTGCCTCGCTCCGGGCAGGGCTGCGGTCACCTGTTGGACCTGGCTCCCGGGCCGGCGTGCCGCCGGGGAAAGCGCCCCGTAGTCGAGACGGGCGCTGGCGGGGGACACGTGTCTGCCTCGCTCAGGGCGGGGCAACGGACACCGGGTGGACACAGCTCTGGGGCCGGCGTAGCACCGCGAAGGGTGCCGCCGAGTGGAGGCGGCCGCTCGCGGGGGCCAGAAGTCTGCCTCGCTTCGGGCAGGGCTGCGGACACATGTTGGACCCAACTCCGGGGCCGGCGTGCCGCCGGGGAAAACGCCGCAGAGTCGAGGCCAGCCGCTCGTGGGGGAAACGTGTCTGCCTCGCTCAGGGCAGGGCGGCGGACACTGAGTGAACCCGGCTCCGGAGCCGGCGTGCCGCCGCGCAGGTCTCCGCCGAGTGGAGGCGGCCGCTCGCGGGGTCAAGGGGTCTGCCTCACTCCGGGCATGGCGGCGGACACCGGGTAAACCCGGCTCCGGGACAAAAGGTCTACCTCGCACTTATTGCGGCGGACACCAGATCTTCCCGGTTCCGGGACAACAGGTCTATCTCGCACTTAGTCTCATTGCTGCGGACACCGGGTGGACCCGGCTCTGGGGCCGGCGTGCCGCCGCGGAAGGTGCTGCCGAGTCGAGGCGGCCGCTCGCAGGGGCAAGGGGTCTACCTCGCTCTGGGCATGGCAGCAGACACCGGTTGGACCCGGCTCCCTGGTTGGCGTGCTGCCACAGAGGGCGCCGCTGAGTCGAGGAGGTTGCTCACGGGGGCAAGGGGTCTGCCTCGCTCCGGGCAGCGCGGCGGACACCGGGTGGACCCGGCTCAGGGGCCGGCGAAGGGCGCAGCCGAGACGAGGCGGCTGCTCGCGGGGGCAACGGGTCTGCCTCTCTGCGGGCAGGGCGGCGGACACAGGGTCGACCCGAGTCCGGGGCCGGCGTGCCGCTGCGAAGGACGCCGTCGAGTCGAGGCAGCCGCTCGCGGGGGCAACGGGTCTGCCTCGCTCCGGGCAAGGCGGCGGACACCGGGTGGACCCGGCTCCGGGGTCAGCGTACCGCCACGAAGGGCGCAGCCGAGACGAGGCGGCTGCTCGCAGGGGCAACGGGTCTGCCTCTCTGCGGGCAGGGCTGTGGACACCGGGTGGACACGGCTCCTGGATCGGCGTGCCGCCTTGGATGGCGCCGCGGAGTCGAGGCGGCCACTCGTGGGGGCAAGTGGTCTGCCTCGCTCGGGGCAGGGCGGCGGACACCGGGTAGACCCAATTTCGGGGACGGCCTGCCGACGGGGAAAGCGCCGCGGAGTCGAGGCGGCCGCTCGCGGATGCAAGGGGTCAGCCTCTCTCCGGGCAGTGCGGGGACATTGGGTGGACCCGGCTCCGGGGCCGGCGTGCCGCCGAAGAAAGCGCCGCCATGTCGAGGCAGCCGCTCGCGGGGCCAAGGGGTCTGCCTCGCTCCGGGCAGGGCGGCGGACACCGGGTGGACCCGGCTCCCGGACAACAGGTCTACCTCGTACTTATTGCGGCGGACACCAGATCTTCCCGGATCCGGGACAACAGGTCTACCTTGCACTTAGTCTCATTGCTGCAGACACCGGGTGGACCCGGCTCCGGGGTCGGCGTTCCGCCTCGGAGGGTGCCGCGGAGTCGAGGCGGCCGCTCGCGGGGGCCAGAAGTCTGCCTCGCTTCGGGCAGGGCTGCGGACACGTTGGACCCAACTCCGGGGCCGGCGTGCCACCGGGGAAAATGCCGCGGAGTCGAGGCAGCCGCTCGTGGGGGAAACGTGTCTGCCTCGCTCAGGGCAGGGCGGTGGACACTGAGTGGACCCGGCTCCGGAGCAATCGTGCCGCCGCGAAGGGCTTCGCCGAGTCGAGGCGGCCGCTCGCGGGAGCCAAGGATCTGCCTCGCTCCGGGCAGGGCTGCAATCACCTGTTGGACCTGGCTCCGGGGCCGGCGTGCCGCCGGGGAAAGCGCCGCAAAGTCGAGGCAGCCGCTCGCGGGGGAAACGGGTCTGCCTCGCTCAGGGCAGGGCTACGGACATTGGGTGGACCCGGCTCCGGTGCCGGCGTGCCGCCGCGGATGGCGACGACTAATCGAGGCTGCCACCTGCAGGGCAAGGAGTCTGCCTCGCTCCGGGTAGGGCGGGGACACCGGGTCGACCCGGCTTTGGGGCCGGCGTGCCGCCAAGGAAAGCGCGGCGAAATCGAGGCGGCCGCTCGCGGATACAAGGGGTCTGCCTCGCTCCGGGCAGTGCGGCGGAGAGCGGGTCGACCTGGCTCCGAGGCCGACGTGCCGCCGGGGAAAGCGCCTGGTAGACGAGGCGGCCGCTCGCGGGGGCAAGGTGTCTGCCTCGCTCGGGGTAGGGCAGCGGACACCGGGTGGACCCAGTTTCGTGGCCTACGGGCCTCCGGAGAAAGCACCGCTGAGTCGAGGCGGCCGCTTGCTGTGGCATGATGTCTGCCTCTGTCCGGGCAGGGCGGCGATCACCGGGTGGACACGGCTCCGGGGCCGGTGTGCCGCCGCGGAACACGCCGCCGAGTCGAGGGGGCCACTCGCGGGGGCAACGGGTCTGCCTCGCTCGGGGCAGGGCGGCGGACACCGGGTGGACCCGGCTCCGGGACAACAGGTCTACCTCGTACTTATTGCGGCGGACACCAGATATTCCCGGATCCGGGACAACAGGTCTACCTTGCACTTAGTCTCATTGCTGCAGACACCGGGTGGACCCGGCTCCGGGGTTGGCGTTCCGCCTCGGAGAATGCCGCGGAGTCGAGGCGGCCGCTCGCGGGGGCCAGAAGTCTGCCTCGCTTCGGGCAGGGCTGCGGACACATGTTGGACCCAACTCCGGGGCCGGCGTGCCGCCGGGGAAAACGCCGCAGAGTCGAGCCAGCCGCTCGTGGGGGAAACGTGTCTGCCTCGCTCAGGGCAGGGCGGCGGACACTGAGTGAACCCGGCTCCGGAGCCGGCGTGCCGCCGCGAAGGTCTCCGCCGAGTCGAGGCGGCTGCTCGCGGGGGCAGGGGGCCTGCCTCGCTCCGAGCAGGGCGGCGGACACTGTGTGGACCCGGCTCCGGGGCCTCTGTGCCGCCGGGGAAAGCGCCGCGGAGTCGAGGCGGCCGCTCGCGGGGGCAAGGGGTCTGCCTCGCTCGGGGCAGGGCGGCGGACACCGGGTGGACCCGGCTCCAGGACAACAGGTCTACCTCGTACTTATTGCGGCGGACACCAGATCTTCCCGGATCCGGGACAACAGGTCTACCTTGCACTTAAGTCTCATTGCTGCAGACACCGGGCGGACCCGGCCTTGGGGCCGCCGGGCTGCCGGAGAAAGCGCCGCCGAGTCGAGGCGGCTGCTTGCGGTGGCATCATGTCTGCCTCGCTCCAAGTGGGGCGGTGAACACCGGGTGGACCCGGCTCCAGGGCCGGCGTGCCGCCGCGGATCACGCTACAGAGTCAAGGCAGCCGCTCGCGGGGACAACGAGTCTGCCTCTCTCTGCGGGGGCAAGGGGTCTGCCTTGCTCGGGGCAGGGCGGCGGACACCGGGTGGACTCGGCTCCGGGGCCAGCGTGCCACCGGGAAAGTGCCGTTGAATCGACGCGGCCGATCCCGAGGGCAAATGGTCTGCCTCGCTCGGGGCAGGGCGGCGGACACCGGGTCCGCCCGGCTCCGAGGCCAGCGTGCCGCCGCGGAGAGCGCAGCCGAGTCGGGGCGGCCGCTCGCGGGGCAAGGGATCTGCCTTGCTCTGGGCAGGGCGGCGGACACCGGGTGGACCCGGATCCGGAGCCGGCGTTCCTCCGCGTAGGACCCCGCCGAGTCGAGGCGGCCGCTCGCGGGGTCAAGGGGTCTGCCTCGCTCCGAGCAGGGCGGCGGACAGCGTGTCGACCCGGATCCGGGGCCGGCATGCCGCCGCGAAGAGCGTTGCCGAGTCGATGCTGCCGCTCGCGGGGGCAAGGGGTCTGCCTCGCTCCGAGCAGGGCGGCGCACACCAGATGGATCCGACTCCGGGGCACGAGTGCCGCCGCGGAGGGCGACGCTGAATCGAGTCGGCCGCTCGCAGGGTCATGGTGTCTGCCTCGCTCCGTGCAGGGCGGCGAACACCGGGTGGTCCCGGCTCCAGGGCCAGCGTGCCGCCGCGGCGAGCGCAGCCGAGTCGGGGCGGCCGCTCGCGAAGGCAAGGGATCTGCCTCGCTCCGGGCAGGGCGGCGGACACCGGGTGGACCTGGTCCGGGGCCGGCGTCCCGCCGGAAAAGTGCCCTGGAGTCGTGGCGGCCGCTCTAGGGGACAACGGATTTGCCTCGCACCGGGCAGGGCGGCAGACACCGGGTCCATCCGGCTCCGGGGCCGGCATGCCGCCACGGAGGACGTTGCCGAATCGAGGCAGTCACACGCGGGGTCAAGGGGTCTGCCTCGGTCCAGGCAGGAGGGCGGACACCGGGTGCAGCCGGCACCGGGATCAGCGTTCTGCCTTGGAGGGCGCCGCGGAATCGAGGCGGCCGCTCGTGGAGGCAAGGGGTCTGCCTCGCTTCGGGCAGGGCTGCGGACACATGTTGGACCCAACTCCGGGGCCGGCGTGCCACCGGGGAAAATGCCGCGGAGTCGAGGCAGCCGCTCGTGGGGGAAACGTGTCTGCCTCGCTCAGGGCAGGGCGGCGGACTCTGGGTGGACCCGGCTCCGGAGCAATCGTGCCGCCGCGAAGGGCTCCGCCGAGTCGAGGCGGCTGCTCGCGGGGGCAAGGGGCCTGCCTCGCTCCGATCAGGGCGGCGGACACCGGGTCGACCCGAGTCCGGGGCCGGCGTGCCGCTGCGAATGACGCCGTCGGGTCAAGGCAGCCGCTCGCGGGGGGCAACGGGTCTGCCTCGCTCCGGGCAAGGCGGAGGACACCGGGTGGACCCTGCTCCGAGGTCAGCGTTCAGCCTCGCAGGGTGCCGCGGAGTCGAGGCGGCCGCTCGCGGTGGCCAAGGATCTGCCTCGCTCCGGGCAGGGCTGCGGTCACCTGTTGGACCTGGCTCCGGGGCCGGCGTGCCGCCGGGGAAAGCGCCCCGTAGTCGAGACGGGCGCTGGCGGGGGACACGTGTCTGCCTCGCTCAGGGCGGGGCAACGGACACCGGGTGGACACAGCTCTGGGGCCGGCGTAGCACCGCGAAGGGTGCCGCCGAGTGGAGGCGGCCGCTCGCGGGGGCCAGAAGTCTGCCTCGCTTCGGGCAGGGCTGCGGACACATGTTGGACCCAACTCCGGGGCCGGCGTGCCGCCGGGGAAAACGCCGCAGAGTCGAGCCAGCCGCTCGTGGGGGAAACGTGTCTGCCTCGCTCAGGGCAGGGCGGCGGACACTGAGTGAACCCGGCTCCGGAGCCGGCGTGCCGCCGCGCAGGTCTCCGCCGAGTGGAGGCGGCCGCTCGCGGGGTCAAGGGGTCTGCCTCACTCCGGGCATGGCGGCGGACACCGGGTAAACCCGGCTCCGGGACAAAAGGTCTACCTCGCACTTATTGCGGCGGACACCAGATCTTCCCGGTTCCGGGACAACAGGTCTATCTCGCACTTAGTCTCATTGCTGCAGACACCGGGTGGACCCGGCTCTGGGGCCGGCGTGCCGCCGCGGAAGGTGCTGCCGAGTCGAGGCGGCCGCTCGCAGGGGCAAGGGGTCTGCCTCGCTCCGGGCATGGCAGCAGACACCGGTTGGACCCGGCTCCCTGGTTGGCGTGCTGCCACAGAGGGCGCCGCTGAGTCGAGGAGGTTGCTCACGGGGGGCAAGGGGTCTGCCTCGCTCCGGGCAGCGCGGCGGACACCGGGTGGACCCGGCTCAGGGGCCGGCGAAAGGCGCAGCCGAGACGAGGCGGCTGCTCGCCGGGGCAACGGGTCTGCCTCTCTGCGGGCAGGGCGGCGGACACAGGGTCGACCCGAGTCCGGGGCCGGCGTGCCGCTGCGAAGGACGCCGTCGAGTCGAGGCAGCCGCTCGCGGGGGCAACGGGTCTGCCTCGCTCCGGGCAAGGCGGCGGACACCGGGTGGACCCGGCTCCGGGGTCAGCGTACCGCCACGAAGGGCGCAGCCGAGACGAGGCGGCTGCTCGCAGGGGCAACGGGTCTGCCTCTCTGCGGGCAGGGCTGTGGACACCGGGTGGACACGGCTCCTGGATCGGCGTGCCGCCTTGGATGGCGCCGCGGAGTCGAGGCGGCCACTCGTGGGGGCAAGTGGTCTGCCTCGCTCGGGGCAGGGCGGCGGACACCGGGTAGACCCAATTTCGGGGACGGCCTGCCGACGGGGAAAGCGCCGCGGAGTCGAGGCGGCCGCTCGCGGATGCAAGGGGTCAGCCTCTCTCCGGGCAGTGCGGGGACATTGGGTGGACCCGGCTCCGGGGCCGGCGTGCCGCCGAAGAAAGCGCCGCCATGTCGAGGCAGCCGCTCGCGGGGCCAAGGGGTCTGCCTCGCTCCGGGCAGGGCGGCGGACACCGGGTGGACCCGGCTCCAGGACAACAGGTCTACCTCGTACTTATTGCGGCGGACACCAGATCTTCCCGGATCCGGGACAAGAGGTCTACCTTGCACTTAGTCTCATTGCTGCAGACACCGGGTGGACCCGGCTCCGGGGTTGGCGTTCCGCCTCGGAGAATGCCGCGGAGTCGAGGCGGCCGCTCGCGGGGGCCAGAAGTCTGCCTCGCTTCGGGCAGGGCTGCGGACACATGTTGGACCCAACTCCGGGGCCGGCGTGCCACCGGGGAAAATGCCGCGGAGTCGAGGCAGCCGCTCGTGGGGGAAACGTGTCTGCCTCGCTCAGGGCAGGGCGGCGGACACTGAGTGAACCCGGCTCCGGAGCCGGCGTGCCGCCGCGAAGGTCTCCGCCGAGTCGAGGGCGGCTGCTCGCGGGGGCAGGGGGCCTGCCTCGCTCCGAGCAGGGCGGCGGACACTGTGTGGACCCGGCTCCGGGGCCTCTGTGCCGCCGGGGAAAGCGCCGCGGAGTCGAGGCGGCCGCTCGCGGGGGCAAGGGGTCTGCCTCGCTCGGGGCAGGGCGGCGGACACCGGGTGGACCCGGCTCCAGGACAACAGGTCTACCTCGTACTTATTACGGCGGACACCAGATCTTCCCGGATCCGGGACAAGAGGTCTACCTTGCACTTAGTCTCATTGCTGCAGACACCGGGTGGACCCGGCTCCGGGGTTGGCGTTCCGCCTCGGAGAATGCCGCGGAGTCGAGGCGGCCGCTCGCGGGGGCCAGAAGTCTGCCTCGCTTCGGGCAGGGCTGCGGACACATGTTGGACCCAACTCCGGGGCCGGCGTGCCGCCGGGGAAGACGCCGCGGAGTCGAGCCAGCCGCTCGTGGGGGATACGTGTCTGCCTCGCTCAGGGCGAGGCGGCGGACACTGAGTGAACCCGGCTCCGGAGCCGGCGTGCCGCCGCGAAGGTCTCCGCCGAGTCGAGGCGGCTGCTCGCGGGGGCAGGGGGCCTGCCTCGCTCCGAGCAGGGCGGCGGACACTGTGTGGACCCGGCTCCGGGGCCTCTGTGCCGCCGGGGAAAGCGCCGCGGAGTCGAGGCGGCCGCTCGCGGGGGCAAGGGGTCTGCCTCGCTCGGGGCAGGGTGGCGGCCACCGGGAGGACCCGGCTTTGGGGCCGCCGGGCTGCCGGAGAAAGCGCCGCCGAGTCGAGGCGGCTGCTTGCGGTGGCATCATGTCTGCCTCGCTCCAAGTGGGGCGGTGAACACCGGGTGGACCCGGCTCCAGGGCCGGCGTGCCGCCGCGGATCACGCTACAGAGTCAAGGCAGCCGCTCGCGGGGACAACGAGTCTGCCTCTCTCCACGCAGGTCGGCAGAAACCGGGTGGACCCGGATCCGGGGCCGGCGTGCAGCCGGGGAAAGCGCCGCAGAGTCAAGGCTGGCGCTGGCAGGGGCAACGTGTCTGCCTCGCTCAGGGCAGTGCGGCAAACACAGGGTGGACCCAACTTCGGGGCCGGCGTGCCGCCGGGGGGGCGCCGCCGAGTCGAGGCGGCCGCTCGCGAGGGCAAGGGGTCTGCCTCGCTCCAGGCAGGGCGACGGACATCCATTGGACCTGGCTCTGGGGCCGGCGTGCCGCCGGGGATAGCGCCGCGGAGTCGAGGCAGCCGCTCGCAAGGGAAACGTGTCTGCCTCGCTCAGGGCAGGGCGGCGGACACCCATTGGACCCGGCTCCGGGGACGGCGTGCCACCAGGGAAAGCGCCGCAGAGTCGAGGCAGCCGCTCGCGGGGGAAACGGGTCTGCCTCACTCTTTGCAGGGCGGCGGACACCGGGTCGACCCGGCTCCGGGGCCAGAGTGCCGCCGCGGAGAGCGCCGCCAAGTCGAGGCGGCTGCTCGCGGGGGCAAGGGGCCTGCCTCGCTCCGGGCAAGGCGGCAAACACCAGGTGGACTTGGCTCCGGGGCCGGCGTGCCGCCGGGGAAAACGCCGCGGAGTCGAGGCGGCCGCTCGCAGGGGCAACGGGTCTGCCTTGCTCCGAGCAGGGCGGCGGACACCAAGTGGACCCGGCTCCGGGGCCGGCGTGCCGCTCCGGAAGGCGCCGCCGAGTCGAGGTGGCCGCTTGCGGAGACAAGGGGTCTGCCTCACTCCGGGCAGGACGGCAGACGCCGGGTGGACCCTGCTCCCTTGCCAGCGTGCCGCCACAGAAGGCGCCGCCGACGAGGAGGTCGCTCGCGAAGGCAAGGGGTCTGCCTCGCTTAGGGCAGAGCGGCGGGCACCGGGTGGACCCAGCTCCTGGGTCAGCGTGCCGCCTTGGAGGGCGCCGAGGAGTCGAGGCGGTCTCTCGCGGGCCAACGGGTCTGCCTCGCTTCAGGCAGTGCAACGGACAACGGGTAGACCCGGCTTCGGGTCCGGCGTCCCGCCGCGGAGGCCGCCGCCGAGTCGAGGCAGCCGCTCGCGGGGCAAGGGGACTGCCTCGCTCCGGACAGGGATGCGGACACCGGTTGGACTTGGCTCCAAGGCCGGCGTGCCGCCGGGAAAAACGTTGCGGAGTCGAGGCGGCCGCTCGCGGAGGCAATGGGTCTGCCTCGCTCCGGGCAGGGGGGTGGACACCGGGTCGACACGGCTTCGGGGCCGGCGTGCCGCCGGGGAAAACGCCGCGGAGTTGAGGCGGGCGCTGGCGGGGGACTCGTGTCTGCCTCGCTCAGGGCAACGCAACGGACACCGTGTGGACACGGCTCCCGGGCAGGCGTAGCGCCGCGAAAGGCGCCGCCAAGTCGAGGCGGCCACTCGCGGGAGCAAGGGGTCTGCCTCGCTCCGGCCAGGGCTGCCGACACCGGGTGGACCAAACTCCAAGGTCTGCCTGCCGACGGGGAAAGCGCCGCGGAGTCAAGGCGGCCGCTCACGGGTGCAACGGATCTGCCTCGCTCCCAGCAGGGCGGCAGACACCGGGTGGACCCAGCTCCGGGGTTGGCGTGCTGCCGCGGAGGGCGCTGCCGTGTTGAGGCGGCCGATCGCGGGGGCAACGGGTTAGCCTCGCTCCAGGCATGGCGGCGGACACTGGGTGGACCCGGCTCCAGGGACGGAGAGCCACCGCAAGGGGCATTGCCATGCCGAGGCCGCCGCTTGCAAAGGCAACGGGTCTGACTCGCTCCGGGCAGGGCGGGGGACACCGGGTGGAACTTGGTCCGGGGCCGGCGTGCCGCCGCAAAGGGCGTCACGGAGTCGAGGCGGTTGCTGGCGGGAGGAAAGGGTTCTGCCTCGCTCCGGGCCGGGCGGTGGACACCGGGTGGATCCGCCTCCAGGGCCGGCGTGCCGCCGCGGAGAACACCATCGAGTCGAGGCGGCCGCTCGCGGGGGCAAGGGGTCTGCTTCGCTCCAGGCAGGGAAGCGGACAGCAGGTCGACCCGGCTCCGGGGCCGACATGCCGCCGGAGAAAGCGCCGCCGAGTCGAGGAGGCCGCTCGCGGGGGCATGTTGTCTGCCTCGCAACGGGCAGGGTTGCGGACACCGGGTGGACCCTACTTTGAGGCCGGCCTGCCGACGGGGAAAGCGCTGCGGAGTCGAGGCTGTTGCTCGCGGGGTCAAGGGGTCTGCCTCGCTCCGGGCAGGGCGGCGGACAGCGGGTCGACCCGTCTCCGGGTCTGGCGTTCCGCCAGTGAATGCGCCAGGGAGTCGAGGCGGCCGGTCGCGGGGGCAAGGGGTCTGCCTTGCTCGGGGCAGGGCGGCGGACACCGGGTGGACTCGGCTCCGGGGCCAGCGTGCCACCGGGAAAGTGCCGTTGAATCGACGCGGCCGCTCCCGAGGGCAAATGGTCTGCCTCGCTCGGGGCAGGGCGGCGGACACCGGGTGGACCCGGCTCCGAGGCCAGCGTGCCGCCGCGGAGAGCGCAGCCGAGTCGGGGCGGCCGCTCGCGGGGCAAGGGATCTGCCTTGCTCTGGGCAGGGCGGCGGACACCGGGTGGACCCGGCTCCAGGGCCAGCGTGAGGCTGGGAAAAGCGCCGCATGGTCGAGGCGGCAGCTCGCGGGGGCAAGGGGTCTGCCTCGCTCCAGGAATTGCGGCGGACACCGGGTGGACCTGGCTCCGGGGCCGGCGTCCCGCCGGGAAAGTGCCCTGGAGTCGAGGCGGCCGCTCACGGGGGCAACGGATTTGCCTCGCTACAGGCAGGGCGGCGGACACCGGGTCCACCCGGCTCCGGGGCCGGCGTGCCGCCGCGGAGGGCGCCATCGAGTCGAGGCGGCCGCTCGCGGGGGCATAGGGGTCTGCTTCGCTCCGGGCAGGACGGCGGACACCGGGTGGACCCGGATCCGGAGCCGGCGTTCCTCCGCGTAGGACCCCGCCGAGTCGAGGCGGCCGCTCGCGGGGTCAAGGGGTCTGCCTCGCTCCGAGCAGGGCGGCGGACAGCGTGTCGACCCGGATCCGGGGCCGGCATGCCGCCGCGAAGAGCGTTGCCGAGTCGATGCTGCCGCTCGCGGGGGCAAGGGGTCTGCCTCGCTCCGAGCAGGGCGGCGCACACCAGATGGATCCGACTCCGGGGCACGAGTGCCGCCGCGGAGGGCGACGCTGAATCGAGGCGGCCGCTCGCGAAGGCAAGGGATCTGCCTCGCTCCGGGCAGGGCGGCGGACACCGGGTGGACCTGGTCCGGGGCCGGCGTCCCGCCGGAAAAGTGCCCTGGAGTCGTGGCGGCCGCTCAAGGGGACAACGGATTTGCCTCGCACCGGGCAGGGCGGCAGACACCGGGTCCATCCGGCTCCGGGGCCGGCATGCCGCCACGGAGGACGTTGCCGAATCGAGGCAGTCACACGCGGGGTCAAGGGGTCTGCCTCGCTCCGGGCAGGAGGGCGGACACCGGGTGCAGCCGGCACCGGGATCAGCGTTCTGCCTTGGAGGGCGCCGCGGAATCGAGGCGGCCGCTCGTGGAGGCAAGGGGTCTGCCTCGGTCCAGGCAGGGCGGCGGACACCGGGTGGACCCGGCTCCGGGGCCTCTGTGCCGCCGGGGAAAGCGCCGCCGAGTCGAGGCGGCCGCTCGCGGGGTCAAGGGGTCTGCCTCGCTCCAGGCAGGGCGGCGGACACCGGGTGGACCCGGCTCCAGGACAACAGGTCTACCTCGTACTTATTGCGGCGGACACCAGATCTTCCCGGATCCGGGACAAGAGGTCTACCTTGCACTTAGTCTCATTGCTGCAGACACCGGGTGGACCCGGCTCCGGGGTCGGCGTTCCGCCTCGGAGGGTGCCGCGGAGTCGAGGCGGCCGCTCGCGGGGGCCAGAAGTCTGCCTCGCTTCGGGCAGGGCTGCGGACACATGTTGGACCCAACTCCGGGGCCGGCGTGCCACCGGGGAAAATGCCGCGGAGTCGAGGCAGCCGCTCGTGGGGGAAACGTGTCTGCCTCGCTCAGGGCAGGGCGGCGGACTCTGGGTGGACCCGGCTCCGGAGCAATCGTGCCGCCGCGAAGGGCTCCGCCGAGTCGAGGCGGCTGCTCGCGGGGGCAAGGGGCCTGCCTCGCTCCGATCAGGGCGGCGGACACCGGGTCGACCCGAGTCCGGGGCCGGCGTGCCGCTGCGAATGACGCCGTCGGGTCAAGGCAGCCGCTCGCGGGGGCAACGGGTCTGCCTCGCTCCGGGCAAGGCGGAGGACACCGGGTGGACCCTGCTCCGAGGTCAGCGTTCAGCCTCGCAGGGTGCCGCGGAGTCGAGGCGGCCGCTCGCGGGGGCCAAGGATCTGCCTCGCTCCGGGCAGGGCTGCGGTCACCTGTTGGACCTGGCTCCCGGGCCGGCGTGCCGCCGGGAAAGCGCCCCGTAGTCGAGACGGGCGCTGGCGGGGGACACGTGTCTGCCTCGCTCAGGGCGGGGCAACGGACACCGGGTGGACACAGCTCTGGGGCCGGCGTAGCACCGCGAAGGGTGCCGCCGAGTGGAGGCGGCCGCTCGCGGGGGCCAGAAGTCTGCCTCGCTTCGGGCAGGGCTGCGGACACATGTTGGACCCAACTCCGGGGCCGGCGTGCCGCCGGGGAAAACGCCGCAGAGTCGAGGCAGCCGCTCGTGGGGGAAACGTGTCTGCCTCGCTCAGGGCAGGGCGGCGGACACTGAGTGAACCCGGCTCCGGAGCCGGCGTGCCGCCGCGAAGGGCTCCGCCGAGTGGAGGCGGCCGCTCGCGGGGTCAAGGGGTCTGCCTCACTCCGGGCATGGCGGCGGACACCGGGTAAACCCGGCTCCGGGACAACAGGTCTACCTCGCACTTATTGCGGCGGACACCAGATCTTCCCGGTTCCGGGACAACAGGTCTATCTCGCACTTAGTCTCATTGCTGCGGACACCGGGTGGACCCGGCTCTGGGGCCGGCGTGCCGCCGCGGAAGGTGCTGCCGAGTCGAGGCGGCCGCTCGCAGGGGCAAGGGGTCTACCTCGCTCTAGGGCATGGCAGCAGACACCGGTTGGACCCGGCTCCCTGGTTGGCGTGCTGCCACAGAGGGCGCCGCTGAGTCGAGGAGGTTGCTCACGGGGGCAAGGGGTCTGCCTCGCTCCGGGCAGCGCGGCGGACACCGGGTGGACCCGGCTCAGGGGCCGGCGAAGGGCGCAGCCGAGACGAGGCGGCTGCTCGCGGGGGCAACGGGTCTGCCTCTCTGCGGGCAGGGCGGCGGACACAGGGTCGACCCGAGTCCGGGGCCGGCGTGCCGCTGCGAAGGACGCCGTCGAGTCGAGGCAGCCGCTCGCGGGGGCAACGGGTCTGCCTCGCTCCGGGCAAGGCGGCGGACACCGGGTGGACCCGGCTCCGGGGTCAGCGTACCGCCACGAAGGGCGCAGCCGAGACGAGGCGGCTGCTCGCAGGGGCAACGGGTCTGCCTCTCTGCGGGCAGGGCTGTGGACACCGGGTGGACACGGCTCCTGGATCGGCGTGCCGCCTTGGATGGCGCCGCGGAGTCGAGGCGGCCACTCGTGGGGGCAAGTGGTCTGCCTCGCTCGGGGCAGGGCGGCGGACACCGGGTAGACCCAATTTCGGGGCCGGCCTGCCGACGGGGAAAGCGCCGCGGAGTCGAGGCGGCCGCTCGCGGATGCAAGGGGTCAGCCTCTCTCCGGGCAGTGCGGGGACATTGGGTGGACCCGGCTCCGGGGCCGGCGTGCCGCCGAAGAAAGCGCCGCCATGTCGAGGCAGCCGCTCGCGGGGCCAAGGGGTCTGCCTCGCTCCGGGCAGGGCGGCGGACACCGGGTGGACCCGGCTCCAGGACAACAGGTCTACCTCGTACTTATTGCGGCGGACACCAGATCTTCCCGGATCCGGGACAACAGGTCTACCTTGCACTTAGTCTCATTGCTGCAGACACCGGGTGGACCCGGCTCCGGGGTTGGCGTTCCGCCTCGGAGAATGCCGCGGAGTCGAGGCGGCCGCTCGCGGGGGCCAGAAGTCTGCCTCGCTTCGGGCAGGGCGGCGGACACATGTTGGACCCAACTCCGGGCCGGCGTGCCACCGGGGAAAATGCCGCGGAGTCGAGGCAGCCGCTCGTGGGGGAAACGTGTCTGCCTCGCTCAGGGCAGGGCGGCGGACACTGAGTGAACCCGGCTCCGGAGCCGGCGTGCCGCCGCGAAGGTCTCCGCCGAGTCGAGGGCGGCTGCTCGCGGGGGCAGGGGGCCTGCCTCGCTCCGAGCAGGGCGGCGGACACTGTGTGGACCCGGCTCCGGGGCCTCTGTGCCGCCGGGGGAAAGCGCCGCGGAGTCGAGGCGGCCGCTCGCGGGGGCAAGGGGTCTGCCTCGCTCGGGGCAGGGCGGCGGACACCGGGTGGACCCGGCTCCAGGACAAAGGTCTACCTCGTACTTATTACGGCGGACACCAGATCTTCCCGGATCCGGGACAAGAGGTCTACCTTGCACTTAGTCTCATTGCTGCAGACACCGGGTGGACCCGGCTCCGGGGTTGGCGTTCCGCCTCGGAGAATGCCGCGGAGTCGAGGCGGCCGCTCGCGGGGCCAGAAGTCTGCCTCGCTTCGGGCAGGGCTGCGGACACATGTTGGACCCAACTCCGGGGCCGGCGTGCCGCCGGGGAAGACGCCGCGGAGTCGAGCCAGCCGCTCGTGGGGGATACGTGTCTGCCTCGCTCAGGGCGAGGCGGCGGACACTGAGTGAACCCGGCTCCGGAGCCGGCGTGCCGCCGCGAAGGTCTCCGCCGAGTCGAGGCGGCTGCTCGCGGGGGCAGGGGGCCTGCCTCGCTCCGAGCAGGGCGGCGGACACTGTGTGGACCCGGCTCCGGGGCCTCTGTGCCGCCGGGGAAAGCGCCGCGGAGTCGAGGCGGCCGCTCGCGGGGGCAAGGGGTCTGCCTCGCTCGGGGCAGGGTGGCGGCCACCGGGAGGACCCGGCTTTGGGGCCGCCGGGCTGCCGGAGAAAGCGCCGCCGAGTCGAGGCGGCTGCTTGCGGTGGCATCATGTCTGCCTCGCTCCAAGTGGGGCGGTGAACACCGGGTGGACCCGGCTCCAGGGCCGGCGTGCCGCCGCGGATCACGCTACAGAGTCAAGGCAGCCGCTCGCGGGGACAACGAGTCTGCCTCTCTCCACGCAGGTCGGCAGAAGAAACCGGGTGGACCCGGATCCGGGGCCGGCGTGCAGCCGGGGAAAGCGCCGCAGAGTCAAGGCTGGCGCTGGCAGGGGCAACGTGTCTGCCTCGCTCAGGGCAGTGCGGCAAACACAGGGTGGACCCAACTTCGGGGCCGGCGTGCCGCCGGGGGGGCGCCGCCGAGTCGAGGCGGCCGCTCGCGAGGGCAAGGGGTCTGCCTCGCTCCAGGCAGGGCGACGGACATCCATTGGACCTGGCTCTGGGGCCGGCGTGCCGCCGGGGATAGCGCCGCGGAGTCGAGGCAGCCGCTCGCAAGGGAAACGGGTCTGCCTCGCTCAGGGCAGGGCGGCGGACACCCATTGGACCCGGCTCCGGGGACGGCGTGCCACCAGGGAAAGCGCCGCAGAGTCGAGGCAGCCGCTCGCGGGGGAAACGGGTCTGCCTCACTCTTTGCAGGGCGGCGGACACCGGGTCGACCCGGCTCCGGGGCCAGAGTGCCGCCGCGGAGAGCGCCGCCAAGTCGAGGCGGCTGCTCGCGGGGGCAAGGGGCCTGCCTCGCTCCGGGCAAGGCGGCAAACACCAGGTGGACTTGGCTCCGGGGCCGGCGTGCCGCCGGGGAAAACGCCGCGGAGTCGAGGCGGCCGCTCGCAGGGGCAACGGGTCTGCCTTGCTCCGAGCAGGGCGGCGGACACCAAGTGGACCCGGCTCCGGGGCCGGCGTGCCGCTCCGGAAGGCGCCGCCGAGTCGAGGTGGCCGCTTGCGGAGACAAGGGGTCTGCCTCACTCCGGGCAGGACGGCAGACGCCGGGTGGACCCTGCTCCCTTGCCAGCGTGCCGCCACAGAAGGCGCCGCCGACGAGGAGGTCGCTCGCGAAGGCAAGGGGTCTGCCTCGCTTAGGGCAGAGCGGCGGGCACCGGGTGGACCCAGCTCCTGGGTCAGCGTGCCGCCTTGGAGGGCGCCGAGGAGTCGAGGCGGTCTCTCGCGGGCCAACGGGTCTGCCTCGCTTCAGGCAGGGCAACGGACAACGGGTAGACCCGGCTTCGGGTCCGGCGTCCCGCCGCGGAGGCCGCCGCCGAGTCGAGGCAGCCGCTCGCGGGGCAAGGGGACTGCCTCGCTCCGGACAGGGATGCGGACACCGGTTGGACTTGGCTCCAAGGCCGGCGTGCCGCCGGGAAAAACGTTGCGGAGTCGAGGCGGCCGCTCGCGGAGGCAATGGGTCTGCCTCGCTCCGGGCAGGGGGTGGACACCGGGTCGACACGGCTTCGGGGCCGGCGTGCCGCCGGGGGAAAACGCCGCGGAGTTGAGGCGGGCGCTGGCGGGGGACTCGTGTCTGCCTCGCTCAGGGCAACGCAACGGACACCGTGTGGACACGGCTCCCGGGCAGGCGTAGCGCCGCGAAAGGCGCCGCCAAGTCGAGGCGGCCACTCGCGGGGGCAAGGGGTCTGCCTCGCTCCGGCCAGGGCTGCCGACACCGGGTGGACCAAACTCCAAGGTCTGCCTGCCGACGGGGAAAGCGCCGCGGAGTCAAGGCGGCCGCTCACGGGTGCAACGGATCTGCCTCGCTCCCAGCAGGGCGGCAGACACCGGGTGGACCCAGCTCCGGGGTTGGCGTGCTGCCGCGGAGGGCGCTGCCGTGTTGAGGCGGCCGATCGCGGGGGCAACGGGTTAGCCTCGCTCCAGGCATGGCGGCGGACACTGGGTGGACCCGGCTCCAGGGACGGAGAGCCACCGCAAGGGGCATTGCCATGCCGAGGCCGCCGCTTGCAAAGGCAACGGGTCTGACTCGCTCCGGGCAGGGCGGGGGACACCGGGTGGAACTTGGTCCGGGGCCGGCGTGCCGCCGCAAAGGGCGTCACGGAGTCGAGGCGGTTGCTGGCGGGGGGAAAGGGTTCTGCCTCGCTCCGGGCCGGGCGGTGGACACCGGGTGGATCCGCCTCCAGGGCCGGCGTGCCGCCGCGGAGAACACCATCGAGTCGAGGCGGCCGCTCGCGGGGGCAAGGGGTCTGCTTCGCTCCAGGCAGGGAAGCGGACAGCAGGTCGACCCGGCTCCGGGGCCGACATGCCGCCGGAGAAAGCGGCGCGGAGTCGAGGCGGCCGCTCGCGGGGGCAAGAGGTCTGCCTCGCAATGGGCAGGGTTGCGGACACCGGGTGGACCCTACTTTGAGGCCGGCCTGCCGACGGGGAAAGCGCTGCGGAGTCGAGGCTGTTGCTCGCGGGGTCAAGGGGTCTGCCTCGCTCCGGGCAGGGCGGCGGACAGCGGGTCGACCCGTCTCCGGGTCTGGCGTTCCGCCAGTGAATGCGCCAGGGAGTCGAGGCGGCCGGTCGCGGGGGCAAGGGGTCTGCCTCGCTCGGGGCAGGGCGGCGGACACCGGGTGGACTCGGCTCCGGGGCCAGCGTGCCACCGGGAAAGTGCCGTTGAATCGACGCGGCCGCTCCCGAGGGCAAATGGTCTGCCTCGCTCGGGGCAGGGCGGCGGACACCGGGTGGACCCGGCTCCGAGGCCAGCGTGCCGCCGCGGAGAGCGCAGCCGAGTCGGGGCGGCCGCTCGCGGGGCAAGGGATCTGCCTTGCTCTGGGCAGGGCGGCGGACACCGGTGGACCCGGCTCCAGGGCCAGCGTGAGGCTGGGAAAAGCGCCGCATGGTCGAGGCGGCAGCTCGCGGGGGCAAGGGGTCTGCCTCGCTCCAGGAATTGCGGCGGACACCGGGTGGACCTGGCTCCGGGGCCGGCGTCCCGCCGGGAAAGTGCCGTGGAGTCGAGGCGGCCGCTCACGGGGGCAACGGATTTGCCTCGCTACAGGCAGGGCGGCGGACACCGGGTCCACCCGGCTCCGGGGCCGGCGTGCCGCCGCGGAGGGCGCCATCGAGTCGAGGCGGCCGCTCGCGGGGGCATAGGGGTCTGCTTCGCTCCGGGCAGGACGGCGGACCCCGGGTGGACCCGGATCCGGAGCCGGCGTTCCATCCGCGTAGGACCCCGCCGAGTCGAGGCGGCCGCTCGCGGGGTCAAGGGTCTGCCTCGCTCCGAGCAGGGCGGCGGACAGCGTGTCGACCCGGATCCGGGGCCGGCATGCCGCCGCGAAGAGGGCGTTGCCGAGTCGATGCTGCCGCTCGCGGGGGCAAGGGGTCTGCCTCGCTCCGAGCAGGGCGGCGCACACCAGATGGATCCGACTCCGGGGCACGAGTGCCGCCGCGGAGGGCGCAGCCGAGTCGGGGCGGCCGCTCGCGGGGCAAGGGATCTGCCTCGCTCCGGCAGGGCGGCGGACACCGGGTGGACCTGGTCCGGGGCCGGCGTCCCGCCGGAAAAGTGCCCTGAGTCGTGGCGGCCGCTCAAGGGACAACGGATTTGCCCTCGCAACCGGCAGGGCGGCAGACACCGGGTCCATCCGGCTCCGGGGCCGGCATGCCGCCACGGAGGACGTTGCCGAATCGAGGCAGTCACACGCGGGGTCAAGGGGTCTGCCTCGCTCCGGGCAGGAGGGCGGAAACGGGGTGCAGCCGGCACCGGATCAGCGTTCTTGCCTTGGAGGGCGCCGCGGAATCGAGGCGGCCGCTCGTGGAGGCAAGGGGTCTGCCTCGGTCCAGGCAGGGCGGCGGACACCGGGTGGACCCGGCTCCGAGGCCAGCGTGCCGCCGCGGAGAGCGCAGCCGAGTCGGGGCGGCCGCTCGCGGGGCAAGGGATCTGCCTTGCTCTGGGCAGGGCGGCGGCAACCGGGTGGACCCGGCTCCAGGGCCAGCGTGAGGCTGGGAAAAGCGCCGCATGGTCGAGGCGGCAGCCTCGCGGGGGCAAGGGGTCTGCCTCGCTCCCAGGAATTGCGGCGGACACCGGGTGGACCTGGCTCCGGGGCCGGCGTCCGCCGGGAAAGTGCCGTGGAGTCGAGGCGGCCGCTCACGGGGGCAACGGATTTGCCTCGCTACAGCAGGGCGGCGGACACCGGGTCACCCGGCTCCGGGGCCGGCGTGCCGCCGCGGAGGGCGCCATCGAGTCGAGGCGGCCAGCTCGCGGGGGCATAGGGGTCTGCTTCGCTCCGGGCAGGACGGCGGACACCGGTGGACCCGGATCCGGAGCCGGCGTTCCTCCGCGTAGGACCCCGCCGAGTCGAGGCGGCCGCTCGCGGGGTCAAGGGGTCTGCCTCGCTCCGAGCAGGGCGGCGGACTACGTGTCGACCCGGATCCGGGGCCGGCATGCCGCCGCGAAGAGCGTTGCCGAGTCGATGCTGCCGCTCGCGGGGTCAAGGGGTCTGCCTCGCTCCGAGCAGGGCGGCTCACACCAGATGGATCCGACCTCCGGGGCACGAGTGCCGCCGCGGAGGGCGACGCTGAATCGAGGCGGCCGCTCGAGAAGGCAAGGGATCTGCCCTCGCTCCGGGCAGGGCGGCGGACACCGGGTGGACCTGGTCCGGGGCCGGCGTCCCGCCGGAAAAGTGCCCTGGAGTCGAGGCGGCCGCTCAAGGGGACAACGGATTTGCCTCGCACCGGGCAGGGCGGCAGACACCGGGTCCATCAGGCTCCGGGGCCGGCATGCCGCCACGGAGGACGTTGCCGAATCGAGGCAGTCACTCGCGGGGGCAAGGGGTCTGCCTCGCTCCGGGCAGGAGGGCGGAGGACACCGGTGTGCAGCCGGCACCGGGATCAGCGTTCTGCCTTGGAGGGCGCCGCGGAATCGAGGCGGCCGCTCGTGGAGGCAAGGGGTCTGCCTCGGTCCGGGCAGGGCGGCGGACACCGGGTGGACCCGGCTCCGGGGCCTCTGTGCCGCCGGGGGAAAGCGCCGCCGAGTCGAGGCGGGCCGCTCGCGGGGTCAAGGGGTCTGCCTCGCTCCAGGCAGGGCGGCGGGACACCGGGTGGACCCGGCTCCAGGACAACAGGTCTACCTCGTACTTATTGCGGCGGACACCAGATCTTCCCGGATCCGGGACAAGAGGTCTACCTTGCACTTAGTCTCATTGCTGCAGACACCGGGTGGACCCGGCTCCGGGGTCGGCGTTCCGCCTCGGAGGGTGCCGCGGAGTCGAGGCGGCCGCTCGCGGGGGCCAGAAGTCTGCCTCGCCTCGGGGCAGGGCTGCGGACACATGTTGGACCCAGCTCCCGGGGCCGGCGTGCCACCGGGGAAAATGCCGCGGAGTCGAGGCAGCCGCTCGTTGGGGAAACGTGTCTGCCTCGCTCAGGGGCAGGGCGGCGGACTCTGGGTGGACCCGGCTCCGGAGCAATCGTGCCGCCGCGAAGGGCTCCGCCGAGTCGAGGCGGCTGCTCGCGGGGGCAAGGGGCCTGCCTCGCTCCGATCAGGGCGGCGGACACCGGGTCGACCCGAGTCCGGGGCCGGCGTGCCGCTGCGAATGACGCCGTCGGGTCAAGGCAGCCGCTCGCGGGGGCAACGGGTCTGCCTCGCTCCGGGCAGGGCGGCGGACACCGGGGTGGACCCTGCTCCGAGGTCAGCGTTGAGCCTCGCAGGGTGCCGCGGAGTCGAGGCGGCCGCTCGCGGGGGCCAAGGATCTGCCTCGCTCCGGGCAGGGCTGCGGTCACCTGTTGGACCTGGCTCCCGGGCCGGCGGTGCCGCCGGGAAGGCGCCCCGTAGTCGAGGCGGGCGCTGGCGGGGGACACGGGTCTGCCTCGCTCAGGGCGGGGCAACGGACACCGGGTGGACACAGCTCTGGGGCCGGCGTAGCACCGCGAAGGGTGCCGCCGAGTGGAGGCGGCCGCTCGCGGGGGCCAGAAGTCTGCCTCGCTTCGGGCAGGGCGGCGGAACACATGTTGGACCCCACTCCGGGGCCGGCGTGCCGCCGGGGGAAAACGCCGCAGAGTCGAGCCAGCCGCTCGTGGGGGAAACGTGTCTGCCTCGCTCAGGGCAGGGCGGCGGACACTGGGTGGACCCGGCTCCGGAGCCGGCGTGCCGCCGCGCAGGTCTCCGCCGAGTGGAGGCGGCCGCTCGCGGGGTCAAGGGGTCTGCCTCACTCCGGGCATGGCGGCGGACACCGGGTAAACCCGGCTCCGGGACAAAAGGTCTACCTCGCACTTATTGCGGGCGGACACCAGATCTTCCCGGTTCCGGGACAACAGGTCTATCTCGCACTTAGTCTCATTGCTGCGGACACCGGGTGGACCCGGCTCTGGGCCGGCGTGCCGCCGCGGAAGGTGCCTGCCGAGTCGAGGCGGCCGCTCGCAGGGGCAAGGGGTCTACCTCGCTCTAGGCATGGCAGCAGACACCGGTTGGACCCGGCTCCCTGGTTGGCGTGCTGCCACAGATGGGCGCCGCTGAGTCGAGGAGGTTGCTCACGGGGGCAAGGGGTCTGCCTCGCTCCGGGCAGCGCGGCGGACACCGGGTGGACCCGGCTCAGAGGGCCGGCGAAGGGCGCAGCCGAGACGAGGAGGCCTGCTCGCGGGGGCAACGGGTCTGCCTCTCTGCGGGCAGGGCGGCGGACACAGGGTCGAACCCGAGTCCGGGGCCGGCGTGCCGCTGCGAAGGACGCCGTCGAGTCGAGGCAGCCGCTCGCGGGGGCAACGGGTCTGCCTCGCTCCGGGCAAGGCGGCGGACACCGGTGTGGACCCGGCTCCGGGGTCAGCGTACCGCCACGAAGGGCGCAGCCGAGACGAGGCGGCTGCTCGCAGGGGCAACGGGTCTGCCTCTCTGCGGCAGGCTGTGGACACCGGGTGGACACGGCTCCTGGATCGGCGTTGCCGCTTGGATGGCGCCGCGGAATTCGAGGCCGGCCACTCGTGGGGGCAAGTGGTCTGCCTCGCTCGGGGCAGGCGGCGGACACCGGGTAGACCCAATTTCGGGGACGGCCTGCCGACGGGGAAAGCGCCGCGGAGTCGAGGCGGCCGCTCGCGGATGCAAGGGGTCAGCCTCTCTCCGGGCAGTGCGGGGGCATTGGGTGGACCCCGCTCCGGGGCCGGCGTGCCGCCGAAGAAAGCGCCGCCATGTCGAGGCAGCCGCTCGCGGGCCAAGGGGTCTGCCTCGCTCCGGGCGAGGCGGCGGACACGGGTGGACCCGGCTCCCGGACAACAGGTCTACCTCGTACTTATTGCGGCGGACACCAGATCCTTCCCGGATCCGGGACAACATGTCTACCTTGCACTTAGTCTCATTGCTGCAGACACCGGGTGGACCCGGCTCCGGGGGTCGGCGTTCCGCCATCGGAGGGTGCCGCGGAGTCGAGGCGGCCGCTCGCGGGGGCCAGAAGTCCTGCCTCGCTTCGGGCAGGGCTGGCGGACACGTTGGACCAACTCCGGGGCCGGCGTGCCACCGGAGAAATGCCGCGGAGTTCGATGGCAGCCGCTCTTGGGGGAAACGTGTCTGCCTCGCTCAGGGCAGGGCGGTGGACACTGAGTGGACCCGGCTCCGGAGCAATCGTGCCGCCGCGAAGGGCTTCGCCGAGTCGAGGCGGCCCGCTCCGCGGGAGCCAAGGATCTGCCTCGCTCCGGGCAGGGCTGCAATCACCTGTTGGACCTGGCTCCGGGGCCGGCGTGCCGCCTGGGGAAAGCGCCGCAAAGTCGAGGCGCCGCTCGCAGGGGGAAACGGTCTGCCTCGCTCAGGGCAGGGCTACGGACATTGGGTGGACCCGGCTCCGGTGCCGGCGTGCCGCCGCGGATGGCGACGACTAATCGAGGCTGCCACCTGCAGGGCAAGGAGTCTGCCTCGCTCCGGGTAGGGCGGGGACACCGGGTCGACCCGGCTTTGGGGCCGGCGTGCCGCCAAGGAAAGCGCGGCGAAATCGAGGCGGCCGCTCGCGGATACAAGGGGTCTGCCTCGCTCCGGGCAGTGCGGCGGAGAGCGGGTCGACCTGGCTCCGAGGCCGGCGTGCCGCCGGGGAAAGCGCCTGGTAGACGAGGCGGCCGCTCGCGGGGGCAAGGTGTCTGCCTCGCTCGGGGTAGGGCAGCGGACACCGGGTGGACCCAGTTTCGTGGCCTACGGGCCTCCGGAGAAAGCACCGCTGAGTCGAGGCGGCCGCTTGCTGTGGCATGATGTCTGCCTCTCTCCGGGCAGGGCGGCGACACCGGGTGGACACGGCTCCGGGGCCGGTGTGCCGCCGCGGAACAACGCCGCCGAGGTCGAGGGGGGGCCACTCGCGGGGGGCAACGGGTCTGCCTCGCTCGGGGCAGGTGGCTGGCGGACACCGGGGTGGAACCCCGGCGACGGGACAAAGCAGTCTACCCTCGTACTTATTGCGTGCGGACACCAGATATTCCCGGATCGCGGGTACAACAGGTCTACCTTGCCACTTAGTCTCATTGCTGCAGACCCACGGGTGACCCGGCGCCGGTGTTGGCGTTCGCCTCGGAGAATGCCGCGGAGTCGAGGCGGCCGCTCGCGGGGGCCATAAGTCTGCCTCGCTTCGGGCAGGGTCTGCGTACACATGTTGGACCCAACATCCGGGGGCCGGCGTGCCGCCGGGGAAAACGCCGGCAGAGTCGAGGCAGCCGCTCGTGGGGGAAACGTGTCTGCCTCGCTCAGGGCAGGGCGGCGGACACTGAGTGAACCCGGCTCCGGAGCCCGGCGTGCCGCCGCGAAGGTCTCCGCGAGTCGAGGCGGCTGCGCGCGGGGGCAGGGGGCCGCCTCGCTCCGAGCAGGGCGGCGGACACTGTGTGGACCCGGATCCGGGGCCGGCGTGCAGCCGGGGAAAGCGCCCGCGGAGTCGATGCGGCCGCTCGCGGGGCAAAGGGGTCTGCCATCGCTCGGGGCAGGGCGGCGGACACCGGGTGGACCCGGCTCCAGGACAACAGGTCCTAACCTCGTACTTATTGCGGCGGACACCAGAATCTTCCCGGATCCGGGACAACAGGTCTACCTTGCACTTAAGTCTCATTGCTGCAGACACCGGGCGGAACCCGGCCTTGGGGGCCGCCGGGCTGCCGAGAAAGCGCCGCCGAGTCGAGGCTGGCTGCTTGCGGTGGCATCATGTCTGCCTCGCTCCAAGTGGGGCGGTGAACACCGGGTGGACCCGGCTCCAGGGCCGGCGTGCCGCCGCGGATCACGCTACAGAGTCAAGGCAGCCGCTCGCAAGGGAAACGGGTCTGCCTCTCTCTGCGGTGGCAAGGGGTCTGCCTTGCTCGGGGCAGGGCGGCGGACACCGGGTGGACTCGGCTCCGGGGCCAGCGTGCCACCGGGAAAGTGCCGTTGAATCGACGCGGCCGATCCCGAGGGCAAATGGTCTGCCTCGCTCGGGGCAGGGCGGCGGACACCGGGTCCGCCCGGCTCCGAGGCCAGCGTGCCGCCGCGGAGAGCGCAGCCGAGTCGGGGCGGCCGCTCGCGGGGCAAGGGATCTGCCTTGCTCTGGGCAGGGCGGCGGACACCGGGTGGACCCGGATCCGGAGCCGGCGTTCCTCCGCGTAGGACCCCGCCGAGTCGAGGCGGCCGCTCGCGGGGTCAAGGGGTCTGCCTCGCTCCGAGCAGGGCGGCGGACAGCGTGTCGACCCGGATCCGGGGCCGGCATGCCGCCGCGAAGAGCGTTGCCGAGTCGATGCTGCCGCTCGCGGGGGCAAGGGGTCTGCCTCGCTCCGAGCAGGGCGGCGCACACCAGATGGATCCGACTCCGGGGCACGAGTGCCGCCGCGGAGGGCGACGCTGAATCGAGGCGGCCGCTCGCAGGGTCATGGTGTCTGCCTCGCTCCGTGCAGGGCGGCGAACACCGGGTGGTCCCGGCTCCAGGGCCAGCGTGCCGCCGCGGCGAGCGCAGCCGAGTCGGGGCGGCCGCTCGCGAAGGCAAGGGATCTGCCTCGCTCCGGGCAGGGCGGCGGACACCGGGTGGACCTGGTCCGGGGCCGGCGTCCCGCCGGAAAAGTGCCCTGGAGTCGTGGCGGCCGCTCAAGGGGACAACGGATTTGCCTCGCACCGGGCAGGGCGGCAGACACCGGGTCCATCCGGCTCCGGGGCCGGCATGCCGCCACGGAGGACGTTGCCGAATCGAGGCAGTCACACGCGGGGTCAAGGGGTCTGCCTCGGTCCAGGCAGGAGGGCGGACACCGGGTGCAGCCGGCACCGGGATCAGCGTTCTGCCTTGGAGGGCGCCGCGGAATCGAGGCGGCCGCTCGTGGAGGCAAGGGGTCTGCCTCGCTTCGGGCAGGGCTGCGGACACATGTTGGACCCAACTCCGGGGCCGGCGTGCCACCGGGGAAAATGCCGCGGAGTCGAGGCAGCCGCTCGTGGGGGAAACGTGTCTGCCTCGCTCAGGGCAGGGCGGCGGACTCTGGGTGGACCCGGCTCCGGAGCAATCGTGCCGCCGCGAAGGGCTCCGCCGAGTCGAGGCGGCTGCTCGCGGGGGCAAGGGGCCTGCCTCGCTCCGATCAGGGCGGCGGACACCGGGTCGACCCGAGTCCGGGGCCGGCGTGCCGCTGCGAATGACGCCGTCGGGTCAGGCAGCCGCTCGCGGGGGCAACGGGTCTGCCTCGCTCCGGGCAAGGCGGAGGACACCGGGTGGACCCTGCTCCGAGGTCAGCGTTCAGCCTCGCAGGGTGCCGCGGAGTCGAGGCGGCCGCTCGCGGGGGCCAAGGATCTGCCTCGCTCCGGGCAGGGCTGCGGTCACCTGTTGGACCTGGCTCCGGGGCCGGCGTGCCGCCGGGGAAAGCGCCCCGTAGTCGAGACGGGCGCTGGCGGGGGACACGTGTCTGCCTCGCTCAGGGCGGGGCAACGGACACCGGGTGGACACAGCTCTGGGGCCGGCGTAGCACCGCGAAGGGTGCCGCCGAGTGGAGGCGGCCGCTCGCGGGGGCCAGAAGTCTGCCTCGCTTCGGGCAGGGCTGCGGACACATGTTGGACCCAACTCCGGGGCCGGCGTGCCGCCGGGGAAAACGCCGCAGAGTCGAGCCAGCCGCTCGTGGGGGAAACGTGTCTGCCTCGCTCAGGGCAGGGCGGCGGACACTGAGTGAACCCGCTCCGGAGCCGGCGTGCCGCCGCGCAGGTCTCCGCCGAGTGGAGGCGGCCGCTCGCGGGGTCAAGGGGTCTGCCTCACTCCGGGCATGGCGGCGGACACCGGGTAAACCCGGCTCCGGGACAAAAGGTCTACCTCGCACTTATTGCGGCGGACACAGATCTTCCCGGTTCCGTGACAACAGGT
>NW_027635770.1:0-62558 GCF_903797595.1 Erithacus rubecula | reverse complement strand
CCACCACGGGACACAGGGACAGCATCACGTTCAGGTTCCAGCCGCTGCCCGCATACTCCTGGGGACATGGGACAGAGGGACAGGGACAGTGTGACCACAGTGCCACCCCCACCATGGGGACACAGGGACAGCATCACGTTCAGGTTCCAGCCGCTGCCCACGTACTCCTGGGGACATGGGGACAGGGACAGGGTCACACAGGGGACATGGGGAACAGGGTCACACAGGGACAGGGACAGTGTGACCACAGGGACAGGGACAGTGTCACCCCCCCATGGGGACATGGACAGGGTCACGTCCAGGTTCCAGCCACTGCCCGCGTACTCCTGGGGACAGGGTCACACAGGGGACAGGGGGACACTGAGACAGGGACAGGTCACCCCCGTATGGGGACAGAGACAGTGGAGACAGGGTCACCCAGGGGACAGGGACAGGTCACCAGGGGACATGGGGACACGGTCACATTCACGTTCCAGCTGCTGCCTACATAGTCCTGGGGACAGAGACAGTGTCACCCAGGGGACAGTGACAGGTCACCAGGGGACATGGGGACACAGGGACAGGGTCACATTCACGTTCCAGCTGCTGCCCACATACTCCTGGGGACAGAGCCAGTGTCACCCAAGGGACAGGGGACATGGGGACAGGGACAGCATCACCTGCCATGGGGACACGGGGACAGTAGGGACAGTGTCACCCAGGGGACAGGGGAATGGCATCACCCCTCCTGGGGACAGAGGGACAGCATCACCCCTCATGGGGACAGTGTCACCCACCATGGGACACAGGGACAGCAGGAACAGTGTCACTGAGAGGACAAGGACATCCCAGGACAGCAGGGACAGTGTCACCCAAGGGACAGGGACACCAGCACCCCCAGCATGGGGACAGGGACACCAGAGGGGACAGCATCACCCCCATGGAGACAGAGACATGGCACCATCCTCATGGGGACAGGGACACCCATGGGGACAGGGGACACTGTGCCCCCAGGGGGAAGTGACAGTGCCACAGAGAGGTGACAATGGCCCTGGGGGAGGTGACAGTGGCCTGTCCTACCTCCTTCTCAGGGAGGTGACAGTGCCCCAGGGAGGTGACAGTGCCCCACGGGGCAGGTGACAATGCCCACAGGGGAGGTGACAATGGCCCAGGGGAAGGTGACAATGGCCCTGGCAGGGATGACAATGCCCTGGGGAAGGTGACAATGGCTGCCCCACTTCCTCCTCGGGGGATAGGAACACCCATGGGGACAGGGGACACTGTGCTCCCCAGGGAGGTGACAATGCCCCAGGGAGCTGACAACACCCCTAGGCAAGGTGACAACACCCCAGGGGAGGTGACAGTGCCCCACAGTGGAGGTGACAGAACCCTAGGGAGGTGACAGCACCCCAGGGGCAGGTGACAATGGCCCTGGGGAAGGTGACAGTGTCCTGGGGGAAGGTGACAACGGCCCTGGGGAAGGTGACAATGCCCACAAGGGAGATGACAATGGCCCCAGGGAGGGCCGTGGGGGAGGTGACAATACCCCGGGGGAAGGTGACAATGGCCCTGGCAGGGGTGACAATGGCCCTGGCAGGGGTTATAGTGCCCAGAGGAAGGTGACAATGCCCCAGGGGATGGTGACAATGCCCACAGGGGCAGGTGACAGTGCTGTCCCACCTCCTCCTCGGGGCACAGGCGACGTTTGCCATCGCGCATGGGGAAGGTGACAATGCCCCAGAGGAAGGTGACAATGCCCACAGGGGAAGGTGACAATGCCCCAGGGGAGGTGACAGTGCTGTCCCACCTCCTCTTCGGGGGACAGGCGCCGTTTTCTGTCGCGCATGGGGAAGGTGACAATGGGCACGGGGAAGTTGACAATGGCCCAGGCAGGGGTGACAGTGCCCCAGGGGAAGGTGACAATGCCCCAGAGGATGGTGACAATGTCCACAGGGGTAGGTGACAGTGCTGTCCCACCTCCTCCTCGGGGGACAGGCGCCGTTTGCCGTCGCGCACGGGGAAGGTGACAATGCCCCAGAGGAAGGTGACAATGGCCCTGGCAGGGGTTATAGTGCCCAGGGGAAGGTGACAGTGCCCCAGGGGATGGTGACAATGCCCAGGCAGGGGTGACAGTGCCCCAGGGAAGGTGACAATGCCCTGGCAGGGGTGACAGTGCTGTCCCACCTCCTCCTCGGGGGACAGGCGCTGTTTCCCCGTCTTGCACGGGGAAGGAGACAGCACCCAGGGGAAGGTGACAGTGTCCTAGGGGAAGGTGACAATGGCCCTGGCAGGGGTTACAGTGCCCAGGGGAAGGTGACAGCACCCTGGGGAAGGTGACAATGCCCCAGGGGATGGTGACAATGCCCCTGAGGAAGGTGACAGTGCTGTCCCACCTCCTCCTCGGGGGACAGGCGCCGTTTGCGTGACAATGCCCCAGAGGAAGGTGACAATGCCCTGGGGAAGGTGACAATGGGCACGGGGAAGGTGACAGCACCCAGGGGAGGGTGACAATGCGCATGGGGAAGGTGACAGTGCCCCAGAGGAAGGTGACAATGCCCTGGGGAAGGTGACAATGGGCACGGGGAAGGTGACAGCACCCAGGGGAGGGTGACAATGCGCATGGGGAAGGTGACAGTGGTGTCCCACCTCCTCCTCGGGGGACAGGCGCCGTTTGCCGTCGCGCACGGGGAAGCCGGAGCCGAACTCCTTGGAGTGGATGTCGGCGCCGTACTCGACCGTCACGTCCTCCTCAATGCTGTTCACCAGCCGCCAGAACTCCTTCTCCACCAGCTCCGTGGGCACCATCTGCGGGCAGGGGGCTTCAGGGGGGGCTTGGGGGAGGGTTGGCTGGGATTTGGGGGAGGTTTGAGGGGTTTTGGGGGAGGCTTGAGGGAATCTGGGGGAGATTTCTGCGGTTTTTTGGGGGGGATATGGAGGTTGTTGACCAGGCGCCAAAACTTTTCCACCAGAGCCATAGGCACCATCTGTGGGCAGGGAGGGGATTTGGGGAGATTTGGGAGTTTTTGGGGGATGTTTGAGGGTTTGGGGGATGGGGTTTTGGGGGGAGATTTCTGGGTTTTTTGGGGGGGATTTGGGGGCTGTTCAACAGGTGCCAAAACTCCTTCTCCATCTGCTCCACAGGCACCATCTGCGGGCAGGGGGCTTCAGGAGGGGTGGGGAGGGGATCTGGTGGGGGTTGGGAGTTTTTAGGGGATGTTTGAGGGTCTTGGAGTGGGATTTTGGAGGGGTTTGGGGGATTTCTGGGAGGATCTGGAGGTTGTTCACCAGGTGCCAGAACTCCTTCTCCACCAGCTCCGTGGGCACCATCTGCGGGCAGGGGGCTTCAGGGGGGGCTTGGGGGACATTTGGGGGGCATTTGGGGGAGGTTTGAGGTTTTTTGGGGGGATTTGGAGTTTGTTCAAGTGCTGGAACTTTTCCAACAGCTCCGTGGGCACCATCTGTGGGCAGGGGGCTTTGGGGGGGGGTGGGGGGGATTTGGGGGGTTTTGGGGGAGATTTTGGGGGGTTTTGGGGGCTGTTCACCAGGTGCTGGAATTTCTCCGCCTGGTGGGTTTTGGGGGGATCCAGATGGGTTCAGGGGGGATCCAGGTGGATTTTGGGGGATCCAGGGAATTTTTTGGGGTATCCAGAGGGGTTTTGGGGGGATCATGAGAGCTTTGAGGGGCTCACGTGGATGGGCAGATTGAAGGAATCAGCCTTGAAGGCTTCACCCACCTCATTAATAGGGGAGAGATATGGGGGACTCTGGGGGTTTTGGGGGGATCCAGGTGTGTTTTTGGGGTGATCCAGGTGTGTTTTTGGGGGTTCCAGGTGTGTTTTTTGGGGTTCACATGCACAGGTATGTTGAAGATGTCAGCCTTGAAGGCTTCACCCACCTCATTAAAGGGACGGAGATCTGGGGGTTTTGGGGGATTGGTGGGTTTGGGGGGCTCAGGGTGTTCAGGGGTGACCCAGGTGTGTTTTGGGGTGATCCAGGTGTTTGGGCTCACGTGCACGGGCATGTTAAAGCAGTCAGCCTTGAAGGCGTCGGCCATCTCAGTACAAGGAGTGAGCTCAGGTGGGTTTGGGTGGGCTCAGGGGGGTTTTGGGGTGGAGCTCAGGGGGTTCAGGGGTGATCCTGGTGGGTTTTTTGAGGATCCAGGTGTTTGGGCTCACGTGCACGGGCACGTTGAACTAGTCAGCCTTGAAGGCTTCACCCACCTCATTAAAGGGATGGAGATCTGGGGGTTTTGGGGGACTCAGGAGGGTTTTGGGGTGGGGCTCAGGGGGTTCAGGGGTGATCAGGGTGTGTTTTTTGGGGATCCAGGTGTATTTTTTGGGGTTCCAGGTGTGTGTTTGGGCTCACGTGCACGGGCATGTTAAAGCAGTCAGCCTTGAAGGCGTCAGCCATCTCAGCACAGGGAGTGAGCTCAGGTGGGTTTTGGGGGGGGGCTCAGGGGGAATCCAGGTGGGTTTTGGGGAGGATTCAGGTGTGTTTTGGGGTTCCAGGTGTGTGTTTGGGCTCACGTGCACGGGCATGTTGAAGTAGTCAGCCTTGAAGGCGTCGGCCATCTCCCCGAAGCTCTGCAGCGTGTACTCGCGCGTCGCCTGCTCGAAGCCAAACGCCTCCGGGGGCCGCTTGCACTCCTGGGGGACACGGGGGTCAGGGGGGACACCGGGGGGCTTGGGGACACCGGGGGGCTTGGGGACACTGGGAGGGGTCATTTGGGACAATAGGAGAGGCCATTGGGGACACCGGAGGGCTTGGGGACACTGGGGGGGGTCCCTGGGGACACTGAGAGGGGTCAGGGGGCTTGGGGATACTGGGAGAGGTCATTGGGGACACTGGGGGGCTTGGGGACACTGGGGACACTGAGAGGGGTAAGGGGGCTTGGGGATACTGGGAGAGGTCACTGGGGACACTGGGAAGGGTCAGGGGGCTTGAGGACATTGGGAGAGGTCACTGGGGATACTGGGATGGTCAGTGGGCTTGAGGACCTTGGAGGCATCACTGGGGGACACTGGGAGGGGTCACTGGGGACACTGGGAGGTCATTGGGGACATTGGGGGGGGGGTCACTGGGGACACTGGGAGGGGTCAGGGGGCTTGAGGACATTGGGAGAGGTCATTGGGGATACTGGGAAGGTCAGTGGGCTTGGGGACCTTGGAGGCATCATTGGGGGACACTGGGAGGGGTCACTGGAGACACTGGGAGAGGTCAGGGGGCTTGGGGACATCAGGCAAGGCCCCAGGGCCACAGCCAGGGGGGGTCTGAGGAGCCCCAGGGACACTGAACTGGGGGTCCCAGGCACAGGGAGGGTTGGGGTGCAGAGCTGGGGGACCCCAGCCCCACAGATCAGGGGGGACCCCAGCCCCATAGATCAGGGGGTCTCAGCCCCACAGATCAGAATCCCAACCCTACAGATCAGGATCCCAGCCCCACAGATCAGGGGGTCCCAGCCCCACAGATCAGGGGGTCCCAGTCCCACAGATCAGGATCCCAGCCCCACAGATCAGGATCCCAGCCCCACAGATCAGGGGGTCCCAGCCCCACAGATCAGGGTCCCAGCCCCATACATCAGGGGGTCCCACCCCACAGATCAGGACCCCAGCCCCCCAGATCCGGTCCCCAGCCCCCAGCCGGGCCGTGCCCCACCCCGGGGGTCCCGGGGGTCCCCTCACCGCCATGACGCATTTGGGGCAGCGCCAGATGCCCTTGGGGATCTCGGGCAGGGGGGGCAGCAGGCAGAAGATGTGGTAGTTGTCGTCGCAGCCGTCGCACAGCAGCAGCTTGTCGTCCTCGTCACCCCGCGAGCAGATCCGGCACACGTACGACTCCACCTGAGGGGGTGGGGATTGGGGGATTTGGGGGATTTTGAGGAGGGGGTGTGTGGGGTTCATGTGGCCAGGAGTGTGTATTCTATCAGCAACTGTTCAGCCCTTGATCACTGTGGCACATACTATCTGCTAATGGGCCAGGTGTGAAACCAGGTGAGCAGTGACCCTGATCTCTGTTCAGGTATCTCCTGTTAATGGGCCAGGTGTGAAACCAGGTGAGCAGTGACCCTGATCTCTGTTCAGGTATCTCCTGTTAATGGGCCAGGTGTGAAACCAGCTGGGGCAATCATCTTTATCTTTCCACAGCTCATCCTCCCTCCAGGAGATATCTCCTGTTAATGGGCCAGGTGACCACTGATCCTGATCTCTGAAGATATCTCCTGTTAATGGGCCAGGTGTGAAACCAGGTGAGCAGTGATCCTGATCTCTGTGGAGATATCTTCTGTTAATGGGCCAGGTGTGAAACCAGGTGAGCAGTGATCCTGATCTCTGTGGAGATATCTCCTATTAATGGGCCAGGTGTTATAAACCAGGTGGGGCAATCATCTTTATATTTCCTACAGCCCATCCTCTCTCCAGGAGATATCTCCTGTTAATGGGCCAGGTGTGAAACCAGGTGAGCAGTGATCCTGTTCTTTCTGGAGATATCTCCTGTTAATGGGCCAGGTGTTATAAACCAGCTGGGGCAGTGATTTTTACTTCTCTTAACAGAGATATCTCCTGTTAATGGGCCAGATGTGAAACCAGCTGGGGCAATCATCTTTTCACATCCCATCCTCCCTCCAGGAGATATCTCCTGTTAATGGGCCAGGTGTTATAAACCAGGTAGGACAGTGATTTTTACCTCTGTGGAGATATATCCAATTACTGGCCCAGGTGTGAAACCAGGTGAGCAGTGACCCTGATCTCTGTGGGGACATCTCCTGTTAATGGGCCAGGTGTTAAACCAGGTGAGCAGTGATCCTGCTCTCTGTGGAGATATCTCCTGTTAATGGGCCAGGTGTTAAACCAGGTGAGCAGTGACCCTGATCTCTGGAGATATCTCCTGTTAATGGGCCAGATGTTATAAACCAGGTGAGCAATGATCCTGCTCTCTATGGAGATATCTCCTGTTAATGGGCCAGGTGTGAAACCAGGTGAGCAGTGACCCTGATCTCTGTGGGGATATCTCCTGTTAATGGGCCAGGTGTGAAACCAGCTGGGGCAATCATCTTTTATCTTTCCACAGCTCATCCTCCCTCCAGGAGATATCTCCTGTTAATGGTCCAGGTGTTATAAACCAGGTGAGCAGTGACCCTGCTGTCTATGGAGATATCTCCTGTTAATGGGCCAGGTGTGAAACCAGGTGAGCAGTGACCCTGCTGTCTATGGAGATATCTCCTGTTAATGGGCCAGGAGTTAAACCAGGTGAGCAATGATCCTGATCTCTGGAGATATCTCCTGTTAATGGCCACTGAGTCCCAGTGCATGACTGATAAAATCACATCATCCCACTGGGAGATGCTCCAGCCAGGGGGAGGAGCCAAGCCTTCCACACTGTCCATTTCAAATTTATAATAATTTGGAAAGAGAGGGTTTACACTCTCCATTTTAAATTTATAATAATTTGGAAAGAGAGGGTTTACACTGTCCATTTTAAATTTATAATAATTTGGAAAGAGAGGGTTTACACTGTCCATTTTAAATTTATAATAAATCAGAGGGAGGAGGTTCACATTGTCCATTTTAAATTTGTAATAATTCAGAGGAAGGGGGTTTTACACTCTCCATTTCAAATTTATAATAATTTGGAAAGAAAGAGTTTACACTGTCCACTTTAAAGTTATAATAATTTGGAAAGAGAGGGTTTACACTGTCCATTTCAAATTTGTAATAATTTAGAAAGAGAGAGTTTACACTGTCCATTTCAAATTTATAATAATTCAGAGGGAGGGGTTTGCACTGTCCATTTCAAATTTATAATATATCAGAGGGAGGGGTTTACACTGTCCATTTCAAATTTGTAATAATTCAGAGAAAGGGGGTTTACACTGTCCATTTCAAATTTATAATATATCAGAGGGAGGGGTTTGCACTGTCCATTTCCAATTTATAATAAATCAGAAGGAGGGGGTTTACACTGCCCATTTCAAATTTATAATAAATCAGAGGGAGGGGTTTACACTGTCCATTTCAAATTTGTAATAATTCAGAGGGAGAAGGTTTACACTCTCCATTTCAAATTTATAATAATTCAGAGAAAGGGGGTTTACACTCTCCATTTCAAATTTATAATAAATCAGAGGGAGGGGGTTTTACACTGTCCATTTCAAATTTGCAATAATTCAGAGAAAGGGGGTTTGCACTCTCCATTTTACATTTGTAATAAATCAGAGGGAGGGGTTTACACTCTCCATTTCAAATTTGTAATAATTCAGAGGGAGGAGGTTTACACTGTCCATTTTAAATTTATAATAAATCAGAGGAAGGGGTTTACACTGTCCATTTCAAATTTATAATAATTCAGAGGAAGGGGTTTACACTGTCCATTTCAAATTTATAATAATTCAGAGGGAGGGGTTTGCACTGTCCATTTCAAATTTATAATAATTCAGAGGGAGGGGTTTGCACTGTCCATTTCAAATTTATAATAAATCAGAGGGAGGGGGTTTACACTGCCCATTTCAAATTTATAATAAATCAGAGGGAGGGGTTTACACTGTCCATTTCAAATTTGTAATAATTCAGATAAAAGGGGTTTACACTCTCCATTTCAAATTTATAATAATTCAGAGAAAGGGGGTTCACATTGTCCATTTTAAATTTGCAATAATTCGGAGGGAGGAGGTTTACACTCTCCATTTCACATTTGTAATAAATCAGAGGGAGGGGTTTGCACTGTCCATTTCAAATTTATAATAATTCAGAGGGAGGGGTTTGCACTGTCCATTTCAAATTTATAATAATTCAGAGGGAGGGGTTTGCACTGTCCATTTCAAATTTATAATAATTCAGAGGGAGGGGTTTCCCTGCCCCTCCCAGGGAGCAGCTCCTGCCTGTCCTGCAGCCCCCTGCCCCCTCTGCAGGCTGGGGGTCCCCCCCAGAGCCCCCTACTCACGAACTGGCTGCTGCTGTGGCTGCGGCGCAGCCTCATGGTCATCTTGGTGCAGGGCTCGGGGCTGTGGCGCAGCTCCGGCGGCTCCGGCAGCGGCTCCTCCTTCACCACCACCGTGGGGGGGCACTCGGGGCCCTCCTTGTCTGTGGGAGAGGGGATTGATCACTGATTGGGGGTATTGATCATTGATTGGGGGGTATTGGTTATTGATTGGGGGGTATTGGTCATTGATTGGGGGGTATTGGGGGTTCACTCCTCCTTCACCACCACCGTGGGGGGGCACCCGGGGCCCTCCTTGTCTGTGGGAGGGGTATTGATCACTGATTGGGGGTATTGATCATTGATTGGGGGGTATTGGTCATTGATTGGGGGTATTGGTCATTGATTGGGGGGTATTGGTCATTGGGGGTTATTGGTCATTGATTCATTGGGGGTTGGCTCCTCCTTCACCACCACCATGGGGGGGCACTCGGGGCCCTCCTTGTCTGCAGGGACACGGGTATTGATCACTGATTGGGGTTATTGGTTATTGATCTATTGGAAGTGATTGGGCATTGATGGGAGTTATCAGTCATTGATTTATTGGGGGGTATTCGTCATTGATTTATTGGGGGTTGGCTCCTCCTTCACCACCACCATGGGGGGGCACTCAATACCCTCTCCTTGTCTGTGGGAGAGGGTATTGATCACTGATTGGGGGTATTGGTTATTGATTGGGGGGTATTGGTCATTGATTGGGGGTATTGGTTATTGATTGATTTGGGGTTATTGGTCATTGATTCATTGGGAGTTGGCTAATCCTTCACCATCACCATGGGGGGGCACTCGGGGCCCTCCTTATCTGTGGGAGAGGGTGTTGATCATTGATTGGGGGGTATTGGTTATTGATGGGAGTAACTGATCATTGATTGGGGGGTATTGGTCATTGATTCATTGGGGGACATTGGTCATTGATTTATTAGGGGTTGGCTCCTCCTTCTCCACCACCATGGGGGGGCACTCAGGGCTCTCCTTGTCTGGAGGGACAGGGGCATTGATCACTGAGTGGGGTTATTGGTTATTGATCTATTGGGAGTGATTGGGCATTGATGGGAGTTATCAGTCATTGATTTATTGGGGGGTATTGGTCATTGATTCATTGGGGGTTGGTTCCTCCTTCTCCACCACCATGGGGGGGCACTCGGGGCCCTCCTTGTCTGTGGGAGGGAGGGGGTTATTGATCATTGATTGGGGGGTATTGGTCATTGATTGGGGGTATTGGTCATTGATCTATTGGGAGTTACTGGTTATTGATTTATTGGGGGTTGGCTCCTCCTTCACCACCACCGTGGGGGGGCACTCGGGGCCCTCCTTGTCTGCAGAGACAGGGTTATTGATCATTGATTGGGGGATATTGATCATTGATTGGGGGGCATTGATCATTGATCTATTGGGACTGATTGGTCATTGGGGTTATTGGTTATTGATTCATTGGGGGTTGGCTCCTTCTTCACCACCACCATGGGGGGGCACTCAGGGCCCTCCTTGTCTGCAGGGACAGGGGTATTGATCATTGATTGGGGGTATTGGTCATTGATTGGGGGGTATTGGTCATTGATCGATTGGGAGTTATTGGTCATTGATTCATTGGGGGTTATTGGTCATTGATTCATTGGGGGTTATTGGTCATTGACTCTTTGGGGGTTATTGGTCATTGATTCATTGGGGGTTATTGGTCATTGATTCATTGGGGTGTAATGAACATTGATCAATTGATGGTTACTGAGGGGGAGGGGTTGCTGAACTATCAGGAGGTTACTGAGGCATTTGGGGTATTGATCATTGATTTATTGCGGGTTACTGGTTATTGATTTATTGGGGGCTACTGGTCATTGATTTATTGGGGGCTACTGAGGGGCTGGGGGGGAATTGATCATTGATTCATTGGAGAGTTACTGAGAGATTGAGGGGTACTGATGGATTGGGAGGTTATTGAACTATTGGGGGATTATTGAACTACTGGGGGGGTGCTGAACCATTGTGGGGTTACAGAACAATTGGGGGGTGCTGAACCACGAGGGGATTATTGAATTATTGGAGGTTATTGAGAAATTGGGGGGTGCTGAACCATGGGTGGGTTATTGAACCATTGTGGGGTTACAGAACAATTGGGGGGTGCTGAACCATGAGGGGATTATTGAATTATTGGAGGTTATTGAGAAATTGGGGGGTGCCCAATGACTGGGGGGTTACTGAATGATTGGGGGGTCATTGAGCAATTAGGGGGTTACAGAACCATTATGGGGGTTCTGAACAACTGGGGATTTACTGAACAACTGGAGAAAGATCCCTGAAAAATGGGAGGGGGGTGTCTGTCCTGCAATGGAGAAATCTGTCCATAAATAACAGGGAAGAGAAAGTTCCTAAAGAACTGAGAAGGAGACATCCCATAAAATCTGTGAGTGAGGAGGGCACCCCAGAAAAATGAACCAAAACAGAGAGAAGAGAGAAACCCTAAAGAATCTGAAACAATTTGGAAGACACCCCAAAAGAATTACAGGTGCATACCAGAAAAAAAAAAAAAAAATCCCAAAAGGACCCAGAGGTTCCCAAAAAAGTTTAGGGGGTCCCTGCACCCCCCCTGGGGGGTCCCCAGTACCTTTTTTCCTCAGAGTCTTGTCCTTGGCCACCAGCCCCAGCCCCAGCATCTTGGGCCCGGCCCCGTAGATCTGCAGCTTCTTCAGCTCAGGGTTCTTCTCAATGTCCTCCTCGGTGGGCTCGGGCTGTGGGACACGGGGTTGGGGTGACTGGAGGGGTTTTGGGGGGTCCAGGAGGGGGTTTGGGGGGACAGGAGAGGGGTTTTGGGGTGACAGGAGGGGGTTTGGGGGTGACAGGAAGGGGTTTGGGGTGACAGGAGGGGGGTTTGGGGTGACAGGAGAGGGTTTGGGGTGACAGGAGGGGGGTTTGGGGTGACAGGAGGGGGTTTGGGGGGACAGGAGAGGGGTTTTGGGGGGTCCAGGAGGGGGTTTGGGGGGACAGGAAGGGGGTTTGGGGTGACAGGAGAGGGGTTTGGGGTTCCATGCAGGGTTTTTGAGGTTCCCTACAGGATTTTTGGGGTTCCATGCAGTGTTTTTAGGTTTCCCTACAGGGTTTTTAGGTTTCCCTACAGGGTTTTTGGGGTTCCATACAGGGTTTTTGGGGTGACAGGCAGGGTCACTGAGGTTCCAGGAGGGTTTTTATGTTTCCCTACAAGTTTTTTGGGGCTCCATGAGAGGTTTTTGGGGTTCCCAACAGGGTTTTTTGGGCTCCATGCACATTTTTGGGGTTCCATGAGAGGTTTTAGGTCTCCATTCAGTGTTTTTAGGTTTCCATACAGTGTTTTTTAAGTTTCCCTACAGGGTTTTTGGGGTTCCATGGTTTCCAGGAGGGTGTTTGTGGTTCCAGGAGGGTTTTTGGGTCTCCATGCAGAGTATTTGGGGTTCCCTACAGTGATTTTAGCTTTCCCTACAGTATTTTTAGCTCTCCCTGCAGGGTTTTGGGGTTCCCTCCAGGTTTTTAGCTTTCCCTGCAGGTTTTTTGGGGTTCCCTGCAGGTTTTTGGGGTTCCAGGAGTGTTTTTAGCTGTCCCTACAGTATTTCTGGGGTTCCCTACAGTATTTTTGGGGTTCCCTACAGTATTTCTGGGGTTCCCTACAGTATTTCTGGGGTTCCCTGCAGTATTTTTGGGTCTCCCTGCAGTATTTTTGGGGTCTCCCAGCAGGGTTTGGGGTGCCAGGCAGGGTCATTGGTGTTCCAGGAGGGTTTTTAGGTCTCCCTGCAGGTTTTTTGGGTCTCCCTGCAGGTGTTTTGGGGTGTCAGGCAGGGTCACTGGGGTTACAGGAGGGTTTATAGGTTTCCCTACAGTGTTTTTATCTCTCCCTGCAGGTTTCTGGGGTTCCCTGCAGGTTTTAGGGGTGCCCTGCAGGGTCATTGGTATTCCAGGAGGGTTTTTAGCTCTCCCTGCAGGTTTTTTAGCTCTCCCTACAGTATTTTTGGGGTTCCCTGCAGTATTTTTGGGGTTCCCTGCACTATTTTGGGGTCTCCCTGCACTATTTTTGGGGTTCCCTGCAGGGTCATTTGAGTTCCAGGAGTGTTTTTAGCACTCCCTGCAGGTTTTTTAGCTCTCCCTGCAGTAATTTTGGGGTTCCCTGCAGTATTTTTGGGGTTCCCTGCAGGGTCATTTGAGTTCCAGGAGTGTTTTTAGCACTCCCTGCAGGTTTTTTAGCTCTCCCTGCAGTATTTTTGGGGTTCCCTGCAGGTTTTTAGCTCTCCCTACAGTATTTTTGGGGTTCCCTGCAGTATTTTTGGGTCTCCCTGCAGGTTTTTTGGGGTTCCCAACAGGTTTTTAGCTCTCCCTGCAGGTTTTTTGGGGTTCCCTGAAGGGTCATTGGAGTTCCAGGAGTGTTTTTAGCTGTCTCTACAGTATTTTTGGGGTTCCCTGCAGTATTTTTGAGATTCCCTGCAGTATTTTTGGGGTTCCCTGCAGTATTTCTGGGGTTCCCTGCAGTATTTTTGAGATTCCCTGCAGTATTTCTGGGGTTCCCTGCAGTATTTCTGGGGTTCCCCGCAGTATTTCTGGGTCTCCCTGCAGGTTTCTGGGGTTCCCAGCAGGTTTCTGGGGTTCCCTGCAGTATTTCTGGGGTTCCCAGCAGTATTTCTGGGGTCTCCCTGCAGGTTTCTGGGGTTCCCAGCAGGTTTCTGGGGTTCCCAGCAGGTTTCGGGGTGCCCACCTCCTGCTGCAGGCGCTTGGCGCGTCGGCCGTAGCTGTTGAACTTGGAGGGCTGCACCGACTGCCGCAGGGGGATGCTGTGCGGTTTGTACTCCCGGTCCTTCTCCTCGCTCTCGAAGGGCCGCGCCTGGCACTGCTGCAGGGACGGGGGGGGACCCTCAGCGTGGCCTGGGGACCCCCCAGCCCCTCCCCAGGCCCCGCACTCACCACCAGGTTGGCCCCAGACTGGTACATCTCGTAGGGGTAGATGATGCGCTCGTAGTGCGCCCGCAGCAGCGAGCCGATGTTCTTACCCGACGGGTACGAGAGGCGCTGGGCCACGCGCGCCCACCGCCGGTCCTTGCAGATGGCCTCGTAGCCACCCTCCTCCATCACCACCTGGGAGGGACACTGAGGGCTGAGTGACACCCAGGGACACCCCAGGGACACCAAGGGACACCCCAGAGACACCCAGGGACACCCAGGGCCACGCGCGCCCACCGCCGGTCCTTGCAGATGGCCTCGTAGCCACCCTCCTCCATCACCACCTGGGAGGGACACTGAGGGATGAGTGACACCCAGGGACACCCCAGGGACACCAAGGGACACCCCAGAGACACCCAGGGACACCCAGGGCCACGCGCGCCCACCGCCGGTCCTTGCAGATGGCCTCGTAGCCACCCTCCTCCATCACCACCTGGGAGGGACACTGAGGGCTGAGTGACACCCAGGGACACCCCAGGGACACTAAGGGACACCAAGGGACACCCCAGAGTCACCCAGGGACACCCCAGAGTCACCCAGGGACACCCAGGGCCACGCGCGCCCACCGCCGGTCCTTGCAGATGGCCTCGTAGCCACCCTCCTCTATCACCACCTGGGAGGGACACTGAGGGCTGAGTGACACCCAGGGACACCCCAGAGACACCCATGGACACCAAAGGACACCCCAGGGACACCCAGGGCCATGCGCACCCATCGCCGGTCCTTGCAGATGGCCTCGTAGCCACCCTCTCCATCACCACCTGGGAGGGACACTGAGGGCTGAGTGACACCCCAGGGACACCAAGGGACACCCCAGAGACACTCAGGGACACCAAGGGACACCCCAGAGACACCCAGGGACATGCACGCCCACCACTGGTCCTTGCAGATGGCCTCACAGCCACCCTCCTCTATCACCCCCTGGGAGGGGACACTGGGTGCTCAGGGACACCCAGGGACACACACACAGGCACCCAGGGCAAACCTAGAGCCACCCAGTGCCACCTCCAGTGCCACCTCCAGTGCTTGCAAATGGCTTTCCAGCCACCCTCCTCCCTTGCAAGGGGACACTGAACAACATCCCAGGGACACCCAGAGCCACCCATGGCCATCTCTAGCCCTTGCAGATGACCTTGTAGCCACCTCTGTTTATCATCACATGGGAGGGGACACTGAGTGTCCAGGGACACCCCAGGGACACCCATGGCCATCTCTAGCCCTTGTAGATGGCCTCACAGCCACCCTCCTTCATTACCCCCTGTGAGGGGACACTGAGCACTCAGGGACACCCCAGGGACACCCAGGGCCAACCAGGGCCACCCCCAGTCCTTGTAGATGGCTTTGTAGCCACCCTCCTCCATCACCACCTGGGAGGTGACACTGAGCACTCAGGGACACCCCAGGGACACCCAGAGCCAGCCAGGGACACCCAGGGCCAACCAGGGCCACCCCCAGTCCTTGTAGATGGCTTTGTAGCCACCCTCCTCCATCACCACCTGGGAGGTGACAATGAGTGCTCAGGAACACCCCAGGGACACCCAGGGACACCCAGGGGCTCCTGTGCCCACAAATGGGACTTGCACCCCCCCCCCATCACCCCCTGTGGGGGCACACTGAGTACCCCAAAACTGGGCACGTTGTCCCATAACAGGAGACAGGATCCCCTAAATGGGAACACATGGGGGCACTTAACTCCCATAAAAGGGAACATTCCCCCCTCCAGAAGTAATTAATCCTCTGATGAGAAAATGCTCCCCTAAGAAAAAAAAATTACCCCCCTAAATAGAAACATTTACCACACAAGGGCAATTAGCCCCCAAAATTAGGAACCTCTTTTCAAAATAACAACATATTTCCCCAAAAAGATAATTAAACTTCTAAATAGAAAAATATCCCCAAGGAAGACAATCAACCCTCCTAAAAAAAAACAAAAAAAAACAACAACATGACCCCCATGGGAGCAACTGCTCCCTCAATAAAAATACCCCCCAGAGGAACAATCACTCCCCAGATAAGAACACACCCCTAATTTTGGGGGAATTAACCCCCAAAACAGGAAAATACCCCCACCAAGAGGCAATTACCACCAAGGGGGGAATCTTCCCCAGCCCCACACCCAGCTGTGCCCCCCAGGCAGGGGTGGGGGTCCCCATTCTGCCCCCCCTGACCTTGCTGAGGCTGTAGAGGTCGAGGATTCGCCGCTCCACGTTGGGAATCTTGAGGGAGGAGCCCTGGATCTCCCAAAATTTGGCGATCTGGTCCAGGTAGTTCAGCTTCACCCTGGTCTGTGCCTGGTGGGGGGGGTAAAGATGGGGGTGAGAGCTGTGAACACCCCAAAATCAGCCCCCAAACCCCCCCCCCCCAATCCCACTCACCTCCAGCTCGTTGAGCCGCTGGATGCGGGGGGTGAACCTGAAGTTGTCGACCTCAACAGCAAAGGGGGGCTGCCAGTCCTGGGGGGGCAAAGGGGGGGTCAGGGATGGGCAGAGGGGGACACAGCCTGAGTTTGGGGGGCACAGGAACACACAGACCGAGTTTGGGGGGCATAGGGAACATACAGCTCAAATTTGGGGGGCACAGGGAACACACAGCCAAAATTTGGGGGCACAGGCAACACACAGCCCGAGTTTTGGGGGGCACAAGGACACACAGCCCAAATTTGGGGGGCACAGAGAACAACGTACAGTTCATATTGGGGAGGGGGGGGCACAGGGAACACACAACCCAAATTTTGGGGTATAGAGAACACACAGCCCAAATTTGGGGGGGCACAGTGAACATACAGCCTGAGTTTGGGGGGGCAGAGGGACACACAGCCCAAATTTTGGGGTATAGAGGAAAACACACAGCCCAAACTGGGGGCCACAGGGACACACAGCCTCAGTTTGGGTGGGGGCACAGAGAACATACAGTTTAAATTTGGGGGTGTGTAGAGAACACACAGCCTGAGTTTGGGGGGCACAGAGAACACCCAGCCAAAATTCGAGGGTATAGAGAACACTCAGCCCAAATTCGAGGGTATAGAGAACACACAGCCCAAATTTTTTGGGGGCACAGGGAACACACAGCCCAAATTGGGGGGGGCACAGGGAACATATAGTTTAAATTTTGGAGGACACAGAGAACACACAGCTCAAATTTGGGGGGCAGAGAGAACATACAGTTCAAATCTAGGGGGCACAGGGAACACACAGCCCAAATTTCAGGGGACACAGGGAACACACAGCCCAAATTTGGGGGACACAGAGAACACACAGCCCAAATTTTGGGGGGCAGAGGAAACATACAGTTCAAATTTTGGGGGGCACAGAGAACACACAGCCGAAATTGGGGGGTCATAGAGAACACACAGCCAAAATTTTGGGAGGGCACAGGGAACACACAGCTCAAATTTGGGGGGCAGAGAGAACATACAGTTCAAATGTGGGGGGCAAAGGAACACACAGCTCAAATTTGGGGGGCAAAGGAACACACAGCCCAAATTTCAGGGGACACACAGCCCAAATCTGGGGGGCACACAGAAAACACAGACTAAATTCGGGGGGACAAGGGAACACACAGCCCAAACTGGGGGTACACACAGCCCCAATTCAGGGGGCACAGGGAACACAGAGCCCAAATTTTGGGGACACAGGGAACACCCAGCCCAAACTGGGGGTACACCCAGCCCCCATTCGGGGTACACCCAGCCCCCATTCGGGGCTCCCCCCGCACACACCGGGGCAGCCCCGCGGGGCCGCTGACGCCAGCACGGCCCGGCCCGGCTCTCCCGGAAACCCTGCCCCCCCCGAGCCGGGAGAACCGGCCCAGCCCCGCCTGTCCCCCCCCAAACCCCCCCACGGGGACAAAGGGACCCCCCCAGTGCGGCGACAACACAGCGCGACCCCCCCCCCAAAAATAAAATAAAACAAACCGGGGAATGATGGGGGGGGGGGAGCGCGGCGGGTGCGGACGGGGGGGCTCCGCCGCCATCTGCCCCCCCCATGTTGCCCCCCCGGTTCTCCCCCATTCGGGGGTCGCTGCCCGAGCTCGGTTGCCCCCCCGGAGCGGCCGGGCCCCCCCGCGCCCGCAGACAAAGGCTCGGCGCCATATTGGCCGTGTCACTGTTGTTGTTGTGAGGCCGCCGGGGGGGGGGGAGGGGAGGAGCGGGGACCCCCCCCAGAAATCAGCGGGGGGCACCGAGATCCCCCCGCAACCCGCGGGGACACCCCCGGCTCGCACCGCCCCCCACCCCAAAACACCAGGGGGGAAATGGGGGGGCGGGGGGGACGGGACTGGGGCCCCTCCCCCACCACGAGGTTTGGGCTGTGCGGGACCCCCAAAATTCACCCCAAAATTCAGCCCCAGGCCGGGGTCACCCCATATGCGGGAGGCTCGCACGCCCCCCCAAGCAGAGCCCACCCCCCCAAATCAGGTTTTCCGCCCCCCTCTGTGGGTAATTACCCCCCCGAGTCCATAAATGCCCCCCCGCGAAAATGCATTGAGGCATTGGGGGGGTTACTCCACTAATGAGGTTCATTAACCCCCTAACCCCCTAAATGAGAAATTATTAAATAAATCAAATCATTAACTCCCCAAAATGAGAAATCACTCCGGGGGGAGGAGAATTAAACCCCCTCAACTGGGGGAGGGGTCGCACCCCATGGGGTCAATCACTCCCCAGCATAAAACACCTCCAAAAAAATCAATTAGAAAATTTAGGGACAAGCACCCCCTAATTCCGAACTGCTCCGGAAAGTGGGGGGAGGGCAACGACCACCCCCCAAATTAAGAAATAACCTCACCAAGGGGACGATTCTACCCGGTCAGGACCCCCAGCCCCCCTTGTGAGGGGGTCCCCGAACCCCCCCCATACTCACGGCCGGGGGTCGTATCTTGCAGATGCCGCTTTTCTCGGCGATCGGGCGGATCTTGGCGATGTAACCCAGCGGGTCGCTGAACTCGGCCCAGCTGGGCTCGAACACCGGGCACTCGGGAGGGGGCAGAAAGTCCTCGGGGGGCTCGGGCTCTGCCCAGGGCTGCTCGGGGCCGGCCCCGCCGCGGGGACCCGCCAGCGCCCGCCGGGGCTTGTCCTCGGGGCCGGGCCGCTCCCCGCCGCGGGCCCCGCGCTCCTCGGGGGCTTTGCGGGGGCTGCGCTCCTCTCCCGCCGCCGCTTTGCCGGGCCCTTTGCCGGCTCCCCCCGCGCCCTTTCCCCGCGCCTCGGCCCCGGCCCGGGGGGGCCGCGCGGTGCTCGCGGCCTTCTCGTCCCCCGCCGCTTTGGGGGGCGCCGCCGCCGCCGCCGCCCGGGCCGGCCCCGCGTCCCCGGGGGGCTCCGGGCCGCCCCACTCGGCGCCGCGGCCGCGCTTGGGCTCCTCGTCCCCGTCGGGCGGCGGGGGGGGCGCCCACGGCGGGGACCCCCCCGGGCCGGGCCCCCACTCGGCCCAGCCGCCCCCTGCGCGCTGCTGCTCCGCCTCCTCCATGCCTCGCACCGAGGGGAGCGGCGGGTTCCCGGGTTGCCCGCGGGGACCCCCTCAGGGGGCCATGGAGGCCCCGCCGCCCCCGCGCCGCCCCCTCACAGGCCGCGGGCCGCCCCCCCTCCCCCGAACCGCGGGGAAAGGGGGGGTCAGGACGGCACCCGCGAGCTCCGCCGACCCGCCGGCCCCTCCGCGGTCCCTGCGCCGCCCCTCCGGCCCTTCCAGCCCCGCCGCGCCGCGCGCCGCCCGCCTCACACCCGAGGCTTGCCCGGTCCCCCCGGCCGGGCCGCCGCCGCCATCTTGGATCCTCCTCCTCCTGCCGCCCGCCCCCCGCCCGCGCGCACGCGCGCACTGCGCAGGCGCGGCCGCGCACGCCGCCCCGGGCGGTGCGGCAAGAGCGCGTGTCCTTCCGCCGCGGGACCGGCACGGGCGCCGAGCGCCGCCACAGCGCCGCGAACGCCGGCGAGGGCGGGAACCGGGAGAGGGGAGAACGGCACCGGAGCGCCCCCGCCGCGGCCCGGGTGGCGAGACGCGGTGTGGTGGGATGAGGGATAGAGAAATAGTCCTCAGACTCCGCCTCTTTCGCAGCGCAGGGATTCACGGCACCGCTCGCCTCCGCGGCTGGGTCAGCGGAGGAGCCGGGACTTGTTGTGCACGTTTAAAGGGACGCACCGCGCATGCGCGCCCGGCGGCAGCGGGGAGGGCGGGGTCACAGGGAGGGGCGGGGATTTTATTGAGCCACACCCCCTTTGACCACGCCCCTTTGAGTCTCTGCGGCCTCCTCGAGACCCCCGGGACCTGCTGGGACCCCCATGGACCCTATAGAGCCCTATGGACCCCCAGGAACCATTATGGACCCTATAGACCCCTATGGACCCCCTGGGACCCTCATGGACCCTATAGACCCTTATGGACCCCCAGGAGCCATTATGGACCCTATAGACCCCTATGGAGCCCCTGGGACCCTCATGGACCCTATAGACCCTTATGGAACCCCAGGGTCTCTCATAGACCCTATAGACCCCCAGGGACCCTTATGGACCCTATAGATCCTTACGGACCCCCTGTGACCCTCATGCATCCTATAGAGCCCCATGGACCCTATAGGTATCTTTGGTGTCCCCATGACCTCCATGGACCCTATAGACCCCTATGGACTCCTCAGGACCCCCAGGGGCCCTCATGCATCCTATAGAGCCCCATGGACCCTATAGACCCCTGGGACCCCTTTGGAAACTATAAACCCCCACTGACACCCATGGACCCCTCCCCATGAATCGCTATGGGGCCTGTAGGACCCCAGGATCCCCATGGAAGCCTTTGGAGCCCATGGACTGTCAGGACCCCTATGGACCACCCAGGACCCCAACAAACACACAAGACCCTTGAATCTCCTATAGCCCTGCAGCCCCTAAGGATCCCCAGGTCCTCTAGAACCCCCATAGCCCCTATAGCCCCCATGGTCTCTATAGCATCCCTATATCCCTACAGCCCCCATAGACCCTATAGCCTCCATGGCCCCTATAACATCCAGGACCCCTGGAACCCCCATGACCCCTATAGACCCCATAGTCTCTATAGTCCCCAAGGCCCCTATAGCCTCAATCGACCCTATAACCCCCATGGCCCCTATAATGCCCATAAACCCTATAGCCTCCATGGCCCCTATAGCATCCAGGACTCCTGGAGCCCCCATGGTCCCTTTATAGGGACCTATAGCCCCTATAGCCCCCATAGCCCCCATAGCCCCCATAGCCCCCATAGCCCCTATAGCCCCCATAGCCCCCATAGACCCTATAGCCCCCATAGCCCCCATGGCCCCTATAGCCCCCATGGCCCCTATAACCCACATAGCCCCCATGGTCTCTATAGCCCCTATAGCCCCCATGGTCTCTATAGCCTCCCTATATCCCTATAGCCCCCATAGCTCCTATAGCACCCAGGACCCCTGGAGTTCCCAGGACCCCTATAGCCCCCACAGTCCCTATAGCACCCAGGACCCCATGGACCCTACAGCCCCTATGGCCCCTATAGCCACCATGGCCCCTATAGCACCCTGGACCCCTGGAGCCCCTATGGCCCCTATAACCCCAAGGACCCCTGGATCCCCCAGGACCCCTATAGACCCTATGGACCCTATACACCCCACAGCCCCTATAGCACCCAGGACCCCTGGATCCCCCAGAACCCCTATAGCCCCCATAGATCCCATAGCCCCTATAGCACAGAGGATCCCTGGAGCCCCTCTATAGCCCTCATGGCCCCTATACACCCCTATAGCACCCAGGACCCCATGGACCCTACAGCCCCTATGGCCCCTATAGACCCCACAGCCCCTATAGCACCCCGGACCCCTGGAGCCCCTATAGCCCCCATCACCTCCACACCCTCACAGTCCCTATTACAGCCCCCTATACCCGAGGGCCCCTACACCTCCCAATCCCTTTAACCCCCCTTGCCCATCTCCCCATCGCCTATAGCCGTGTCCTCGCCCCACCCCAGACCCCCCAGACCCCCCAAAAACAGCTCGGGGGCGGGGCCGGCCGGTCCGTTTATGAAGCATCAAATATACAGTCTCTTATATACAGGGCCCGGCGCGGGCGCATGCGGGTGCCTGGGGGGCTCCCCGGGGGGGGGACCCGGCCGCCTGGGACCCCCCCCCACAAAAACCCCCGGGGTGACCCCAGGCGGCCGGGGGGGGGCTGGGGGAGGAGGGGGGAGAGGTTAAAGTGCCATGTGACATTCAGCCTGAGCTGGGAACGAAAGGGTGGGGGGGAATTGGGTGGGGAGGGGGGGCAGCATCGCCACCGGACCCCCGGGATGGCGGGGGGGACACCGGTGTCCCTTTTCACCCCCGGGGGGTGGGCGCGAGCAGCCAAACACGAGCCACGTGCAGGTTGGTTTTTTTTTTTGGGGGGGTGGGAGTGTTGTGGTGGGATTTTGGGGGGGGGGGGGAGGAATGGGGGGGGTTACAAAATAACCACCGCGTCCAGCAGGCCGGCGCCGTCCATCGCTGCCACGAGCTGTGTCCGGGCACTGCCGGGGGGGCGGGGGGGGGGGCTCAGACCACCGTGCTGATGCGGTTCCCCCCCTTGGGTTTGGGGGGGCCCTGGCCTGCCTGGGCCAGGGGCGAGGTGGGGCCGGCGGGCGAGTGGGGGCTGAGAGGGGTGTGGGGCGAGGGGGGCGGCAAGGGGGGGTAGGAAGGGTGGGGGGGAATGGGCGAGTGGGGAGGGGGCGCGTGGTGGTGGTGATGATGATGATGGTGGTGATGGGGCGGGGGCGCCGCCCCCCCTCCGCCGCCCCCCCCTCCCCGCAGGGCCCCCCCGGCCGGGCCCCCCCCCACTCCGCCGCCGCCCCCCCCGAACACGAAATGCTTGGCGGGGGCGGGGGGCGGCGGGGGGTGGTGGTGCGGGGGGGGCGCGGGGGGGTAGGCGTGCGACAGCCCGTGGTGCGCGGGCGCGGGGCTGTAGAGGGGCAGGGGCGACAGCGGCTGCCGGGGGGCGCCGGGCGGAGCCCCCCCCCTCTTGCCGGGCCGGTGCAGCGTGTAATGGGGGTGCGGCGGGGGGAACCCCCCCCCGGGGGGGCCGTGCTGCTGGGGGGGGCGCCGACAAAGGGGGGGTGGGCCCGCCGTGGAAGCGCGGGGGGGCCCCGGCCGCGATGGCCGGCAGCGGCGGGGGGGGCGCGGGGCGGCCGGGGGGCGGCGGCTGCTGCGGGTACGGGGGAGGGGGCGGCGGCGGCGGGCCCGGACCCCCCCCCGCGCCCCCCGCCCCGCCGGGGCCGTGGCAATACTGGGCGTGCAGTGCCTGCAGCTTGGAGGGAGCCTCGGGGGGCGGCGGGGGGGGCGCGTGGTGGTGGTGGTGCGATGAGGACGCCGAGGAGGAGGAGGCCGAGGCCGAGGCGGGACCCCCCGCGCCGGGAGGGGGCCCCGCGGGGCCTTTCCCGCGGCGGCTGCCGAACAGCGAGCCCAGGAAGGACGAGGAGTTGGAGACCGGCCGCGCCGGGGGCTTGTAGCCCTCGGGGGCGCCCCCCGGGCCCCCCCGCGCCTGCGGCCGGGGGCTGCTGATGATGGAGCCCTGCAAAAGGGGCGGGGTCAGGCGGGGAAAGCCACACCCTGCTCGGGGTTGGCTCCTCCCACCAGCACGGCCAGCCCCATCCCTCGGTGTACAAGCCCCACCCTTTCTGTCCCAGGCCCCGCCCTCTCTGTGTGTAAGCCCCGCCCCTTTCTGCCCCAAGTCCCGCCCCCTCTGTGTGCATGCTCCACACCTTCTGCCCCAAGCCCCATCCCTCTGTGTGCAAGCCCCGCCCCCTCTGTGTGAAAGCCCCACCCCTTTTGCCCTGAGCCCCGCCCCCTGTGTACAAGCCCTGCCCCTTCTTCCCCAAGCCCTGTCCCCCCTGTGAAAGCCCCACCCCTTCTGCCCCAGCTCCACCCCATCTGTGGCAAGCCCCACCCTTTCTGCATCAAGCCCCGCCCCCTTTGTGTACAAGCCCCACCCCTCTGTGTACAAGCCCGACCCCATAGTGTACAAGCCCCGCCTCTCTATATACAAGCCCTGCCCCTCTTTGTACAAGCCCCACCCCATCTGCCCCAAGCTCCGGCCCCCAAGGCCCAAGCTGAGCTCCCATTGGTGGATAAGAGCAACCACCACTGGATTGGCCACACCCCCAGATCATGCATGAGCCACGCCCCATTCATGCAGGCCCCACCCCTTCTGCAGATGAAAAGGTGATTTGTGAACCTGGGGGTGGAGCTAAAGTGGGTGGGGTTTGGGTGTGACATTGGGGGTGTGACATTGAGGGGTGTGACATTGAGGGTGTGGCATTGAGGGGTGTGACAATGGAGGTGTGGTATTGAGGGTGTGACATTGAGGGGTGACATTGAGGGTGTGGCATTGAGGGTGAGGGTTATGGCATTGAGGGTGTGGCATTGGGGGTGTGACATTGAGGGTGTGGCACTAAGGGGGATGGCATTGAGGGTGTGGCATTGGGGGTGTGGCATTGGGGTGTGACATTGAGGGTGTGGCATTGGGGGTGTGACATTGGGGGTGTGGCATTGAGGGTTGCAACATTGGGGGTGTGGCATTGAGGGGTGTGGCATTGAGGGTGTGGCACTAAGGGGTGTGGCATTGGGGTGTGGCATTTTGAGTGTGGCATTGAGGGTGTGGCATTGAGGGGTGTGGCATTCAGGGGTGTGGCACTAAGGGGTGTGGCATTGGGGGTGTGGCACAGAGAAGTGTGGCATTGGAGAGGTGACATTGAGGGTGTGGCCCGAAGGGGTGTGGCATTGGGGGTGTGGCATTGGGGCTGTGACATTGGAGGTGTGGCATTGAGGGTGTGGCATTGAGGGTGTGGCACTAAGGGGTGTGGCATTTTGAGTGTGGCATTGAGGGTGTGGCATTGAGGGGTGTGGCACTAAGGGGTGTGGCACTAAGGGGTGTGGCATTGAGGGTGTGGCATTGAGGGGTGTGGCATTGGGGGTGTGGCACAGAGAAGTGTGGCATTGGGGAGGTGACATTGAGGGTGTGGCCCTAAGGGGTGTGGCACTAAGGGGTGTGGCATTGGGGATGTGGCACTGAGAAGTGTGGCATTGGGGAGGTGACATTGAGGGTGTGGCATTGAGGGGTGACATTGGGGTGTCATATTAGGGGTGTGGCACTCGGGGTGTGGCATTAGGGGTGGCACTCAGGGATGACACTCTGGGTGTGACACTCAGTGTGTGGCACCAGGGGGTGACACCAGGGGGTGGCACTGTCCCCTCACCTCGATGGTGCTGTCCAGGGACCCCACGCTGTTCCGCCGGCCCCGCTTGCCTGGGGGGAGGGGGAGCAGTGAGGGGACCCCCGGGGCACCCCAAATCCCCCAGGGACCCCAAAACCACCTCAGGGACCCCAAACTCCCCCAGGGACCCCAAAACCACCTCAGGGACCCCAAAACCACCTCAGGGACCCCAAACTCCCCCAGGGACCCCAAAACCACCTCAGGGACCCCAAAACCACCTCAGGGAACCCCAAACTCCCCCAAGGGACCCCAAACCTCCCCCATGGAGACCCAAACTCCCTCCCAGCCCCTCCCAATCCCTCTCACGATCGCTCCCAGCCCTTCCCACTCCCTCCCAGTTCCCCCCAGTTCCTCCCAATCCCCCTCCCAGTTCCTCCCAGTCCCTCTGAATTCCCCTCCCAATCTCCCAGTCCCTCCCAGTTCCTTCCAGTCCCTCCCAGTTCCCCCCCAATCCCCCCAGACCCCTCTCAGTCCCTCCCAGTTGCTCTCAGCCCCCCCCCAACCCCCCCAGACCCCTCTCAGTCCCTCTCAGTTCCCCCAAATCCCCCCCAAATGCCCCCAGACCCCTCCCTGTCCCCCCCAGACCCCTCCCAGTTGCTCCCAGTCCCCCCCAAATCCCCCCCAGACTCCTCCCTGTCCCCCCAGACCCCTCCCAGTCCCTTCCAGTCGCTCACAGTCCCCCCCAAATCCCCCCCAGACCCCTCTCAGTCCCTCCCAGTGCCCCCCCCCAATCCCCCCCAGACCCCTCCCGGTCCCTCCCCGTGCTCCCAGCCCCGTCCCAGTGGCTCCCAGTGTTCCCAGTCTCACCGCTGTCGGACAGGTCCCGCAGGGAGCTGCTGAGCGCGCTCCGCTTGAGCCCCTCGGCCCCGAACGCCTCCTCCAGGCTGCTGCGGCTGAGCCCGTTCAGCGCCTCCCGCGGCGGCCCCGCCACGCCCTTCTGCTTCTCCAGCTCGGCTGGGCGAGGAGAGACAGTGACACCAGTGACACCAGTGACACCAGTGACACCCAGTGACACCCAGTGAAACCAGTGACACCCAGTGCCCCCCGGCCCCGCCACGCCCTTCTGCTTCTCCAGCTCGGCTGGGCGAGGAGAGACAGTGACACCAGTGACACCAGTGACACCAGTGACACCCAGTGACACCCAGTGAAACCAGTGACACCCAGTGAAACCAGTGACACCCAGTGATCCCAGTGCCCCCTGGCCCTGCCACGCCCTTCTGCTTCTCCAGCTCGGCTGGGCGAGGAGAGAGACCAGTGACACCAGTGACACCAGTAACACCCAGTAACACCAGTGAAACCAGTGACACCCAGTGAAACCAGTGACACCAGTGACACCCAGTGACACCAGTGACACCAGTGACACCCAGTGACACCCAGTGACCACCCAGTGAAACCAGTGACACCAGTGAAACCAGTAACACCCAGTGACCACCCAGTGACCACCCAGTGAAACCAGTGACACCCAGTGATCTCAGTGCCCCCTGGCCCCGCCACGCCCTTCTGCTTCTCCAGCTCGGCTGGGCGAGCAGAGACCAGTGACACCAGTGACACCAGTAACACCCAGTAACACCAGTGAAACCAGTGAAACCAGTAACACCAGTAAAACCAGTGAAACCAGTGACCCCAGGCCCCTTTCCCACTGCTCTCAGTGCCCCTCCCAGTTCTCCCAGTGCTCCTCCCAGTGCTCCCAGGTCTCCCCCCAGTGCTCCCAGTGCTCCCAGTACCCCTCCCAGTGCCCCTCCCAGCACTCCCAGTGCTCCCACTGCCCATTTTGGTGCTCCCAGTGCTGTTCCCAGTGCTGTCCCCAGTTCCCAGTTCCCAGTTCCCCCAGTTCCCCTAATTCCCCAGTTCCCAGTTCCCCCAGTTCCCAGTTCCCAGTCCCCAGTTCCCAGCTCCCCCAGTCCCCAGTTACCAGTTCCCCAGTTCCCAGTCCCCCAGTTCCCCCAGTGCTGTTCCCAGTTCCCCAGTTCCCAGTCCCCAGTTGCCCCACTTTCCAGTTCCCAGTCCCCAGTCCCCAGTTCCCCAGTTCCCCAGTTCCCAGTCCCCAGTTCCCAGTTCCCCAGTTCCCAGTCCCCCAGTTCCCCCAGTGCTGTTCCCAGTGCTGTTCCCAGTTCCCCAGTGCTCCCAGTTCCCCAGTTCCCAGTCCCCAGTTCCCCCAGTCCCCAGTTCCCAGTTTCCAGTTCCCCCAGTTCCCAGTTCCCAGTTCCCAGTCCCCCAGTTCCCCAGTTCCCAGTTCCCCCAGTTCCCAGTTCCCAGTTGCCCCAGTTTCCAGTTCCCAGTTCCCAGTCCCCAGTTCCCAGTCCCCCAGTTCCCAGTTCCCCCAGTTTCGAGTTCCCAGTCCCCAGTTCCTCCAGTTTCCAGTTCCCAGTCCCCAGTCCCCAGTTCCCCCAGTTCCCAGTTCCCAGTTCCCAGTCGCCAGTTCCCAGTTCCCAGTTCCCAGTCCCCCAGTTCCCCCAGTGCTGTTCGCAGTGCTGTTCCCAGTTCTCCAGTGCTCCCAGTTCCCCAGTCCCCAGTGCTCCCAGTCCCCCAGTTCCCAGTTCCCAGTTTTCAGTTCCCCAGTTCCCAGTCCCCCAGTTCCCCCAGTGCTGTTCCCAGTGCTGTCCCCAGTTCCCAGTCCCCCAGTTCCCAGTTCCCAGTTCCCCCAGTTCCCAGTTCCCACAGTTCCCCCAGTTCCCAGTTCCCAGTTCCCCAGTTCCCAGTCCCCAGTGCTCCCAGTTCCCCAGTTTCCAGTCCCCCAGTTCCCCCAGTGCTGTTCCCAGTGCTGTCCCCAGTTCCCAGTCCCCCAGTTCCCAGTTCCCCCAGTTCCCCCAGTTCCCAGTTCCCCCAGTTCCCCCAGTTCCCAGTTCCCAGTTCCCCAGTTCCCAGTCCCCAGTGCTCCCAGTTCCCCAGTTTCCAGTCCCCCAGTTCCCCCAGTGCTGTTCCCAGTGCTGTCCCCAGTTCCCAGTCCCCCAGTTCCCAGTTTTCAGTTCCCCAGTTCCCAGTCCCCCCAGTTCCCCCAGTGCTGTTCCCAGTGCTGTCCCCAGTTCCCAGTCCCCCAGTTCCCAGTTCCCAGTTCCCCCAGTTCCCAGTTCCCAGTTCCCCCAGTTCCCAGTTCCCCAGTTCCCAGTCCCCAGTGCTCCCAGTTTCCCCAGTTTCCAGTCCCCCAGTTCCCCCAGTGCTGTTCCCAGTGCTGTCCCCAGTTCCCAGTTCCCAGTTCCCCAGTTCCCCTAATTCCCCAGTTCCCAGTTCCCCCAGTTCCCAGTTCCCAGTTCCCAGTCCCCAGTTCCCAGTTCCCAGTTCTCAGTTCCCAGTTCCCAGTTCCCAGTCCCCAGTTCCCAGTCCCCAGTCCCCCAGTTCCCCCAGTCCCCAGTCCCCAGTTCCCAGTTTCCAGTTCCCAGTCCCCCCAGTTCCAATTCCCAGTTCCCAGTCCCCCAGCCCCAGTTTCCCAGTCCCCCAGTTCCCCCAGTGCTGTTCCCAGTGCTGTCCCAGTTCCCAGTCCCCCAGTTCCCCCAGTTCCAGTTCCCAGTTCCCCCAGTTCCCAGTTCCCACATTTCCCCAGTTCCCAGTTCCCCCAGTTCCCAGTTCCCAGTTCCCCCAGTTCCCAGTTCCCAGTTCCCAGTTCCCAGTCCCCAGTTCCCAGTTCCCAGTTCCCAGTCCCCAGTCCCCAGTTCCCCCAGTTCCCAGTTCCCAGTTCCCCCAGTTCCCCCAGTTCCCAGTTCCCAGTCCCCAGTTCCCAGTTCCCCCAGTCCCCAGTTCCCAGTTCCCAGTTCCCAGTCCCCAGTTCCCCCAATTCCCCCAGTTCCCAGTCCCCAGTCCCCAGTTCCCAGTCCCCAGTCCCCAGTTCCCAGTTCCCAGTTCCCCCAGTTCCCAGTTCCCAGTTCCCCCAGTTCCCAGTCCCCAGTTCCCCCAGTTCCCAGTCCCCAGTTCCCAGTCCCCAGTTCCCAGTTCCCAGTTCCCCCAGTTCCCAGTCCCCAGTCCCCAGTTCCCAGTTCCCAGTTCCCCCAGTTCCCAGTCCCCAGTTCCCCCAGTCCCCAGTTCCCCCAGTCCCCAGTTCCCAGTCCCCAGTTCCCAGTCCCCAGTTCCCAGTTCCCCCAGTGCTCCTAGTTCCCAGTCCCCAGTCCCCAATTCCCCCAGTCCCCAGTTCCCAGTTCCCCTAATTCCGCAGTTCCCAGTTCCCCCAGTTCCCAGTTCCCAGTTCCCAGTCCCCAGTTCCCAGTCCCCAGTCCCCCAGTTCCCCCAGTCCCCAGTCCCCAGTTCCCAGTTTCCAGTTCCCAGTCCCCAGTTCCCAATTCCCAGTTCCCAGTCCCCAGACCCCAGTTCCCAGTCCCCCAGTTCCCCCAGTGCTGTTCCCAGTGCTGTCCCCAGTTCCCAGTCCCCCAGTTCCCCCAGTTCCCAGTTCCCAGTTCCCAGTCCCCAGTTCCCAGTTCCCCCAGTTCCCAGTTCCCCCAGTTCCCCCAGTTCCCAGTCCCCAGTCCCCAGTTCCCAGTCCCCAGTTCCCAGTCCCCAGTCCCCAGTTCCCCCAGTCCCCAGTTCCCAGTCCCGTCCCCAGTTCCCCCAGTCCCCAGTTCCCAGTTCCCCTAATTCCGCAGTTCCCAGTTCCCCCCAGTTCCCAGTTCCCAGTTCCCAGTCCCCAGTTCCCAGTCCCCAGTCCCCCAGTTCCCCCAGTCCCCAGTCCCCAGTTCCCAGTTTCCAGTTCCCAGTCCCCAGTTCCCAATTCCCAGTTCCCAGTCCCCAGACCCCAGTTCCCAGTCCCCCAGTTCCCCCAGTGCTGTTCCCAGTGCTGTCCCCAGTTCCCAGTCCCCCAGTTCCCCCAGTTCCCAGTTCCCAGTTCCCAGTCCCCCAGTTCCCAGTTCCCACATTTCCCCAGTTCCCAGTTCCCCCAGTTCCCCCAGTTCCCAGTTCCCAGTTCCCAGTCCCCAGTCCCCAATTCCCCCAATTCCCCCAGTTCCCCCAATTCCCCCAGTTCCCCCAGTTCCCCAGTTCCCCCCAGTTCCCCAGTTCCCCCCAGTTCCCAGTTCCCCCAGTGCTCCTAGTTCCCAGTCCCCAGTCCCCAATTCCCCCAGTCCCCAGTTCCCAGTTCCCCCAGTTCCCCAGTCCCCAGTTCCCCCAGTTCCCCCAGTCCCCAGTCCCCAGTCCCGGCCGCTCACCCTCCACTCGGTATTTCTCCATCTCCTGCACCTCGGCCACCGACTCGCGCAGGTCGCTGGCGAAGCGCAGCCGGTCCTGGGGGCTCGGGGCGTTGAACACGATCAGCACCTTGCGCTCCCCGCCCGGGGCTGCCGACAGCAGCTTGATCCCAAACTGGTAATCTGGGGGGAGGGGGTTGGGGGGGTCAGGGGGGGACAGGGACACCCCTGGGGTCACCCAGCTTGATCCCAAACTGGTAATCTGGGGGATGGGATTGGGGGGGGTCAGGGACACCCTCCAGAATCACTGACAGCAGCTTGATCCCAAACTGGTAATCTGGGGGGAGGGGGTTGGGGGGGTCAGGGGGGGTCAGGGACACCCCACTGTGTCACTGACAGCAGCTTGATCCCAAACTGGTAATCTGGGGGGAGGGGGTTGGGGGGGGTCAGGGACACCCCCCAGAGTCACTGACAGCAGCTTGATCCCAAACTGGTAATCTGGGGGGATGGGATTGGGGGGGTCAGGGGGGGTCAGGGACACCCCTGGGGTCACCCAATGTGATCCCAAACTGGTAATCTGGGGGGATGGGATTGGGGGGGGTCAGGGGGGGTCAGGGACACCCCACTGTGTCACCCAATGTGATCCCAAACTGGTAATCTGGGGGGATGGGATTGGGGGGGTCAGGGGGGGTCAGGGACACCCCACTGTGTCACCCATCTTGATCCCAAACTGGTAATCTGGGGAATATGGGATTGGGGGGGGTCAGGGGGGGTCAGGGACACCCCTGGGGTCACCCAGCTTGATCCCAAACTGGTAATCTGGGGGGATGGGATTGGGGGGGTCAGGGGGGGACAGGGACACCCCTGAGGTCACCCAGCTTGATCCCAAACTGGTAATCTGGGGGGATGGGGGGGGGGGGGGGTCAGGGACACCCCCCAGAATGCCATGGGGTTCTGTGGGGTTCTGTGGGGTTCTGTGGGGTTCTCTAGGGTTCTCTGGGGTTCTCTGAGCTGCTGCAGGCTCCTCCAGGGTTCTGTGGGGTTCTCTGGGGTTCTTTGGGGTTCTCTGGGGTTCCCTGGGGTTCTTTGGGGTTCTTTGGGGTTCTCTGGGATTCTTTGGGGTTCTCTGGGGTGCTGTTGGGATCTCTGGGGTTCTCTGGGGTTCTCTGAGCTGCTGCAGGCTCCCCCAGGGTTCTGTTGGTTTCTCTGGGGTTCTCTGGGGTTCTGTGCATTTCTTTGGGGTTCTCTGGGGTTCTCTGGGGTTCTCTGGGGTTCCCTAGGCTTCTTTGGGGTTCTCTGGGGTTATCTGGGGTTATCTGGGGTTCCCTAGGGTTCTTTGGGGTTCTCTGGGGTTCTCTGGGGTTCCCTAGGGTTCTTTGGGGTTCTCTGGGATTCTTTGGGGTTCTCTGGGTTTCCCTGAGGTTCTCTGGGGTTCTTTGGGGTTCTCTGGGGTTCTCTGAGCGGCTGCAGGCTCCCCCAGAGTTCTGTGGAGTTCTGTGGGTTTCTTTGGGGTTCTGTGGGGTCTGTGGGGTTCTGTGGGGTGCTGTTGGGATCTCTGGGGTTCTCTGAGCTGCTGCAGGCTCCCCCAGGGCACTCACAGGCATTCTGGAAGAGCTGCATGTGCATCTCCACCAGCGGGAAGCTCTGCCTGAAGCTGTAGGTCACCAGGATCTTCTTCTTCTGGAAGATCTTTGTCACCTGCCGAGGACACGGGGTCACCACGATCCCCCCCCGGGGGTGACCCCAGCCCGGGACCCCCCCGGGGACCCCCCACTCACCACCAGCAGGTCGTTGAAGAGGAAAACCTCGCGCTGGTGCAGCCCCAGGCGCTGGGGGCGGTTGGGGTCGGGCACCTCGTAGAGCTGACAGCAGCAAACCAGGCGGCGGTGGGGGAGGGACAGCACCTGGGGGGACAGCAGGGGACACCAGGGGACATCAGGGGACATCAGTGGGGCAGGGACAGCACCTGGGGGGACAGCAGGGGACACCAGGGGACATCAGTGGGGGAGGGACAGCACCTGGGGGGACAGCAGGGGACACCAGGGGACATCAGTGGGGGAGGGACAGCACCTGGGGGACAGCAGGGGACAGCAGGGGACATCAGTGGGGGAGGGACAGCACCTGGGGGGACACCAGGGGACATCAGTGGGGCAGGGACAGCACCTGGGGGGACAGCAGGGGACAGCAGGGGACAGCAGGGGACATCAGTGGGGGAGGGACAGCACCTGGGGGGACAGCAGGGGACAGCAGGGGACATCAGTGGGGGAGGGACAGCACCTGGGGGGACAGCAGGGGACAGCAGGGGACATCAGTGGGGGAGGGACAGCACCTGGGGGGACACCAGGGGACATCAGTGGGGGAGGGACAGCACCTGGGGGGACAGCAGGGGACAGCAGGGGACAGCAGGGGACATCAGTGGGGGAGGGACAGCACCTGGGGGGACAGCAGGGGACAGCAGGGGACATCAGGGGACATCAGTGGGGGAGGGACAGCACCTGGGGGGACAGCAGGGGACATCAGGGGACATCAGTGGGGCAGGGACAGCACCTGGGGGGACAGCAGGGGACACCAGGGGACACCAGGGGACATCAGTGGGGCAGGGACAGCACCTGGGGGGACACCAGGGGACATCAGTGGGGCAGGGACAGCACCTGGGCACATGGGGGGGACACCAGGGGACATCAGGGGACATCAGTGGGGGAGGGACAGCACCTGGGCACATGGCGGGGACACCAGGGCAGGGGACATGGCCCCACAGAACCCCCCCAGTTGTCAGTGGTGTCACCCTGGGGAACCTGCCCCATGTGTCACCTAGAACTCATCTTGTGGGTCCCCTGGAACACCCCCCATGTGTCACCTAGAACCTGCCCTGGGGGTCACCTGGAACACCCCCCATTATGTGTGACCTAGAACATCCCCTGTGTGTCACCTGGAACCTGTCCCATGGGCAGCCTAGAACATCCCCATATGTCACCTGGAACATCCCTCTTGTGTCACCAGGAACCTGCCCCATCGGTGGCCTATAACTTGTCCCATGCATCACCTGGAACACTCCCCATGGATGGCCTAGAACATCCCCCGTGGGTCACCTGGAACACCCCCCCCATGTGTGACCTAGAACATCCCCTGTGTGTCACCTGGAACATCCCCCTTATGTCACCTGGAACCTGCCCCTTGTGTCACCTAGAACCTGCCCCAAGGGTCACCTGGCACACCCCCCATGGGTCACCTAGAACACCCCTGTGCCCCGCCCCGTGCCCCGCCCCCGCACCGGTTTCTTGCCGACGATCATGCGTTCCACGGCCTGGACCTGCGACACGTGGTCGTCGTTGGTGCGCAGCTCGCGGTTCTGGATGCGCTGGTAGATTCCCACCAGCATCTCCCGGGGGATGTCCTCGCCATTGTCCACCCCTGTGTGACACCCGCCCGCTCTAGAACCCGGAAACGCTCCGGAACCCGCATCGGGTCATGTTCTAGAACCCGCGACACCCGGAACCGCTCCAGAACCCACATCGGGCTGTGCTCTAGAACCCACTGCACCCAGAAATGCTCTGGGACCCACATCAGGTCATGCTCTAGAACCGCCAACTCCGGAAAACGCTCCAGAACCTGCATCAGGCCATGCTCTAGAACCCACTGCAACCAGAAACTCTCTGGAACCCACATCGGGCCGTGCTCTAGAACCCACTGCAACTAGAAATGCTCTGGAACCCACATCGGGTCATGCTCTAGAACCCATGACTCTGGAAAACGCTCCGGAACCTGCATCGGGTCGTGCTCTAGAACCCACTGCATCCAGAAATTCTCTGGTACCCGCATCAGGCCGTGCTCTAGAACCCGTGACATCCAGAAACACTCCAGAACCAGCATTGGGTTGTGCTCTAGAACCTGCGCTGCCTGCAGCCACTTGTGTGCCTGATCTAGAATCTGTGGAACTCTAGAACCCACACAGACCTGGACGGCTCTAGAACCTGCACCACCAAGCCCAACTCCAGGAGCTGTGACACCCAGACTCATTCTAGAACCCCCCAATACCCAACTCTGGTCTAGAACCTGATTTGTCAGGACCTATTTCAGAATCTGCATCAGCTGGATATGCTCTAGAACATGCAGCACACTGGAACTCTAGAACCTGCACTACCCTGTCCTGTTCTAGAGCCCATGTCATCCCAGGCTCACCCCAGAGCCCACAGCTACCAGGACCACTCTAGAACCTGCGCCACCGAGTCCAGTCTAGAACCCAAACTGCACAGGCTCATCCAAAACCTAGAACCAAGCACCTGACCCTGTCTCAGAACCTGTGACTCTTGGGTGAACTCTAGATCATGCCCTACTCTAGAGCCCACAGGCAACCCAAACTCATGCTCTAGAACCCATGACCCTCTGGTGGGCTGACCCATTTCGAGAAACCACGTCACCCTGTCCTGCTCAAGAACACGTGACCAGGCCCTAGAACCCACAAAACCATTGCACACTCCACCATCACACACAACATCCGGCCCCATTCTAGAACCCACAATGCTCAGCCCTGCTCTAGAACCCACCACACCCAGCCCCTTTCTAGAACTCACAACACTCCACCCCTTCCTAGAACTTGCAACACTCTGCCCCACTCTAGAACCCACCACACCCAGCCCCTTTCTAGAACCTGACCCCAAGCTCCATTCTAGAAATCACACCACCCAGCCCTGCTCTAGAACCCACCACACCCAGCCCCTTTTCTAGAACCAGACGCAAAGCTCCATTCCAGAACTCGCAGCGCCCAGCCCCACTCTAGAACCCACCGTGCCCGGCCCCACTCTGGAACCCACCACACCCAACCCCTTTCTAGATCCTGACTCCAGACACCATTCTAGAAACCACACCAGCCAGCCCTGCTATAGAGCCCAGCGCAGCCAGCCCCATTCTAGAACTCGCAACACTCAGCCCTGCTCTAGAACCCACCACACCCAGGCCCTTTCTAGAACCAGACCCCAAGCTCCATTCTAGAAATCACAACACCCAGCCCCACTCTAGAACCCACCACACACAACCCCTTTTCTAGAGCCTGACTCCAAACTCCATTCTAGAAACCACAGCACCCAGCCCTGCACTAGAACCCACCACACCCAGCCCCGTTCTAGAACTCACAACACTCTGCCCTGCTCTAGAACCCACCGCACCCAGCCCCTCTCTAGTACCAGACACCAAGCTCCATTCTATAACCCACACCACCCAGCCCTGCTCTATAACCCAGCACACCCAACCCCACTCTGGAACCCACCACACCCAGCCCCTTTCTAGAACCTGACCCCAAGCTCCATTCTATAACCCACACCACCCAGCCCTGCTCTAGAACCCACACCACCCATCCCCACTCTAGAACCCACACCACCCATCCCCACTCTAGAACCCACATTCCCCAGCAGGTGACCACGCTGGGGCCGTGCGGGGGCCTCACCTCGCAGGTTCTTGATGAAGTCCTCGAGCTTCATCTTGCGCTCGGCCTTGACGCTGGGGCTGTACATGTCGGTGTTGAGGAGGATGATGGCGAAGGCCAGGATGAAGATGGTGTCGGGGTTGCGGAACTGGCGCAGCAGGGCCGCGTTACACACGCAGTAGCGCTGGCTGCGGGGCAGAACCCCCCATGGGGTCACCACAGCCAGCCCGGCCCCGAGAGCGGGGAGCGGCTCACTGGCTGTAGGGGCACCTAGAACATGGGGCAGCTAGAACATGGGGCACCTAGAGCATGGGGCAGCTACAGCATGGGGCAGCTAGAGCATGGGGCACCTAGAGCATGGGGCAGCTACAGCATGGGGCACCTAGAACATGGGGCACCTAGAGCATGGGGCACCTAGAGCATGGGGCAGCTAGAACATGGGGCAGCTAGAGCATGGGGCAGCTAGAGCATGGGGCACCTAGAACATGGGGCAGCTAGAGCATGGGGCAGCTAGAGCATGGGGCAGCTAGAGCATGGGGCAGCTACACCATGGGGCAGCTAGAACATGGGTCACCTAGAACATGGGGCACCTAGAGCATGGGGCAGCTAGAGCATGGGGCACCTAGAGCATGGGGCACCTAGAGCATGGGCACCTAGAGCATGGGGCACCTAGAGCATGGGCACCTAGAGCATGAGGCACCTAGAGCATGGGGCAGCTAGAGCATGGGCACCTAGAACATGGGGCACCTAGAGCATGGGGCACCTAGAGCATGGGGCAGCTAGAGCATGGGGCACCTAGAGCATGGGGCAGCTACAGCATGGGGCAGCTAGAACATGGGGCACCTAGAACATGGGGCAGCTAGAGCATGGGGTAGCTAGAGCATGGGGCACCTAGAACATGGGGCAGCTAGAGCATGGGGCACCTAGAACATGGGGCACCTAGAGCATGGGGCACCTAGAACATGGGGCAGCTAGAGCATGGGGCACCTAGAACATGGGGCAGCTAGAGCATGGGGCACCTGGAGCATGGGGCACCTAGAACATGGGGCACCTAGAGCATGGGGCACCTAGAGCATGGGGCACCTAGAACATGGGGCAGCTAGAGCATGGGGCACCTAGAACATGGGGCACCTAGAGCATGGGGCAGCTAGAGCATGGGGCACCTAGAGCATGGGGCAGCTAGAACATGAGGCAGCTAGAGCATCGGGCACCTAGAGCATGGGGCAGCTAGAACATGAGGCAGCTAGAGCATCGGGCACCTAGAACATGGGGCAGCTAGAACATGGGGCAGCTAGAGCATGGGGCAGCTAGAACATGGGGCACCTAGAACATGGGGCAGCTAGAGCATGGGGCACCTAGAACATGGGGCACCTAGAACATGGGGCACCTAGAACATGGGGCAGCTAGAACATGGGGCAGCTACAGCATGGGGCACCTAGAGCATGGGGCACCTAGAACATGGGGCAGCTAGAACATGGGGCAGCTACAGCATGGGGCACCTAGAGCATGGGGCACCTAGAGCATGGGGCAGCTAGAGCATGGGGCACCTAGAACATGGGGCAGCTAGAGCATGGGGCACCTAGAACATGGGGCACCTAGAACATGGGGCAGCTACAGCATGGGGCACCACCCCACAACATCTACAGCATGGGACACCTAGAACATGGGGCAGCTAGAGCATGGGGCACCTAGAGCATGGGGCAACTAGAACATGGGGCACCACCCCACAACATCTAGAACATGGGGCAGCTAGAGCATGGGGCAGCTAGAGCATGGACCACCACCCCACGGCCCCTCCTTGATCCATAGGGGCACCTAGAACATGGAGCACGTAGAACATGGGTCACAACCCTACAGCCCTTCTTTGATCCATAGGGGGCACCTATAGGGGACATGGGGACACAGTGACACAGGGACACTGTGACAAAGGGACACGGTGACACAGGGACACAGGGACACTGTGACAAAGGGACACGGTGACACAGGGACACTGTGACAAAGGGACACAGGGACACAGGGACACAGGGACACTGTGACAAAGGGACACGGTGACACAGGGACACAGGAACACAGGGACACAGGGACACTGTGACAAAGGGACATGGTGACACAGGGACACAGGGACACTGTGACAAAGGGACACTGTGACAAAGGGACACGGTGACACAGGGACACAGGGACACAGGGACACTGTGACAAAGGGACATGGTGACACAGGGACACAAGGACACGGGGATATGGTGACACAGTGACACAGGGACAGGGACACAGGGATATGGTGACACGGGGACACAGGGACACAGGGACACTGGGACATGGGGACATGGTGACACAGGGACAGAGGGACACGGTGACACAGTGACAGGGACATGGGGACACGGTGACACAGTGACAGGGACATGGGGACACGGTGACACGGTGACACAGGGACATGGTGACAGGGACACGGTGTCACGGTGACACGGGGACAGGGACACGGTGACACAGGGACAGCGACACAGTGACAGGGACACGGTGTCACGGTGACACGGGGACAGGACCCACCCTCACCTGAAGGCCTCGATCAAGCGCTCGACCTTCTGCGCCTCCCCCTGCACCCGGATGTGCGACTGGAACTTGCGCAGGGCCTCGTCCAGCTCCATCCCCGAGAAATCCATCTCATCCACCACGCAGCTGAGGGACCCCAAAAACACAGAGTGACCCCAAAAATGATAGAGGGACCCCAAAATCACAGAGGGACACCAAAAACACAGAGTGACCCCAAAAATGATAGAGGGACCCCAAAAACACAGAGTGACACCAAAAATGATAGAGGGACCCCAAAATCACAGTGACCCCAAAAATGATAGAGGGACCCCAAAATCACAGTGACCCCAAAAACACAGAGTGACCCCAAAAATGATAGAGGGACCCCAAAATCACAGTGACCCCAAAAACACAGAGTGACCCCAAAAATGATAGAGGGACCCCAGAATCACAGAGGGACACCAAAAATGATAGAGGGACCCCAAAATCACAGTGACCCCAAAAACACAGAGTGACCCCAAAAATGATAGAGGGACCCCAAAATCACAGTGACCCCAAAATCACAGAGTGACCCCAAAAATGATAGAGGGACCCCCAAAATCACAGAGGGACCCCAAAAATGATAGAGGGACCCAAAAATCACAGTGACCCCAAAAACACAACCCCGAAATCACAGTGACCCCAAAATCACAGAGGGACACCAAAAATGATAGAGGGACCCCAAAATCACAGTGACCCCAAAATCACAGAGTGACCCTCAAAATCACAGAGTGACCCCCCCAAAATGCCAGTGTGTCCCCCTGAGCCCAGAGTGCCCCCCCAAACCCAAGAGTGAACCCCCCAAATCCCACTGTGTCCAATCCCCAATGCCCCCCCCCCACCGTGTCCCCCCCCCCCACTGTCCCCCCCTCCCCAGTGCCCCCCCTCCCCCGCTGTCCCCCCTCCAGGGTGTCCCCACCTGGTGTCCCCCCTCTCTGGTGTCCCCATCCCAGTGTCCCCTCCCCAGTGTCCCCCCTCCCCAGTGTTCCCCCCTCTCCAATGTCCCCCACTCCCCAGTGTCCCCTCCCTGGTGCCCCCCATCCCCAGTGTCCCCTCCCTCTCTGGTGTCCCCTCCCAGTGTCCCCTCTCCCCACTGTCCCCCCCCCGATGTCCCCTCCCCGATGTCCCCCCAAATCCCAATGTCCCCCCCTCCCTGGTGTCCCCTCCTGGTGTCCCCTCCTCCCCAGTGTCCCCTCCCAGTGTCCCCCCACGATGTCCCCACTCCCTATTATCCCTCCCTCCCCGGTGTCCCCTCCTGGTGTCCCCTCCTCCCCAGTGTCCCCTCCCAGTGTCCCCCCCCGATGTCCCCACTCCCTATTATCCCTCCTCCCCAGTGTCCCCTCCCAGTGTCCCTCCCGGTGTCCCCCCGCTGTCCCCCCGCTGTCCCCCCCCGGTGTCCCTCCGCTGTCCCCTCCCAGTGTCCCCCCACTGTCCCCTCCCGGTGTCCCCCTGCTGTCCCCCCGCTGTCCCCTCCCGGTGTCCCCCCGCTGTCCCCCCCGCTGTCCCCCCGCTGTCCCCTCCCAGTGTCCCCCCCGGTGTCCCCCCCGCTGTCCCCCCCGCTGTCCCCCCGCTGTCCCCTCCCGGTGTCCCCCGCTGTCCCCTCACTCGAGCACGTCGCGGTTGAACTGTTTCTGCCGGTTGCCCAGGAACTCTCCGATCATCTGCCGGCTCAGCCCCTTCCTCTCCAGGATGAAGTGGGCGACGCCCACGGGGGTGTCGGACAGGAACCCCCTCTCGATCAGGTACTGGATCCCCTTCTCCGGCTTCCTGCGGGGGGCGGGCGCAGGTCACCCACTAGAGTGACCTAGAACGTCACCTGCCCCCGGCTCCAGGGCCACCTGCTCAGCTCTGGGGTCACCCGAGGGTCACCCTGGTGACATCTGCTGCCCTCCAGTGTCACCTGGAACATGGTTGTGTCTTCAACACTGAAATGTCACTATAGGGCTACCTAGAACTTCACCGTAGAGTTATCTAGAATGTCACCCACACGGTTTCCCAGAACTTCACAGTAGGGTTACCTAGAACAACACTGTGTGGTTCTACAGGGTCACCTCAAACATCCTCCTGACCTCACCACAGGGTCACTTAGAATGTCACCGTAGGGTAACCTAGAACATCACTGTAGGGTCACCCAGAACATCACCATAGGGTTACCAAGTCACTTTGGGGTTCTATAGGGCCACCTCACACATCCCCCGTCCCCACCATAGGGTCACCTAGAACATCACCACAGGATCACCCAGAACATCACCACTGGGTCACCTGGTACATCATCATAGAGTCACCTAGAACATGACCGTAGGGTCACCTAGAACATCATTGTAGGGTCACCTGGTACATCACCATAGGGTCACCTAGAACATCACTCTAGGGTCACCCAGAACATCACCGTAGGGTCACCTGGTACATCACCATAGGGTCACCTAGAACATCGCTCTAGGGCCACCTAGAACATCATTGTAGGGTCACCCAGAACATCACCACTGGGTCACCTGGTACATCACTGTAGGGTCAGCTCAAACATCACCACAGGGTTACCTAGAACATCACTCTAGGCCATCTAGAACATCATTAGAGGGTCACCTGGTACATCACTATAGGGCCACCTAGAACATCACTGTAGGGCCATCTAGAACATCATTATAGGGTCATTTGGTACATCAACATAGGGGCACCTAGACCATTACCACTGGATCACCTGGTACATCACTGTAGGATCACCTAGAACATCACTGTAGGGCCACCTGGTACATCACTATAGGATCATCCAGAACATCACCACTGGGTCACCTGGAACATCACTGTAGGGTTACCTAGAACACCATTATAGGGTCACCTGGTACATCACCATAAGGGCACCTAGAACATCACCACTGAATCACCTGGTACACCACCGTAGGATCACCTAGAACATCACTATAGGGCCACCTGGTACATCACTATAGGGTCACCTAGAATATCACTGTAGGGCCACCTAGAACATCACTGTAGGATCACCTAGAGCATCACTATAGGGTCACCTAGAACAATACTGTAGGGTCACCTAGAACATCATTATTGGGTCACCTGGTACATCACCATAGGATCACCTAGAACATCGCCCTTCCCTCACCGCGCCGTCGCCAACGATCCCACCCCACCCTTTCCCTGGGGACCGTGGCAGCACCACAGACCCCACCCCCACAGACCCCACCCCACCCCCACCCCCCTCACTTGTTGAAGAGGTTGAGGCCGATGCGGTACTGCCGCCGCTGCACCACGTCGTTGTTGAGCGCGGGCGAGTCCCAGCTCTGCCGCGGCTCCCGCTGGTACGTGGCCTTGCCGGGGGCTCCGGCGGCGCCGGGGGGCTGGGGGGGCGCGGCGGGGGGCGGGGGGGGCGGCGGGGGGGGCCGGCGGAGGCTGTCGCGGGAGGAGGAGCCCGAGGAGCAGTTGAGGGTCTCGTTGGAGTTGGAGCTGCTGCCCAGGCTCTCGTTGTCTCCCTCGGAGCCCTCCTCGGCCGCGGGCGGGGGCGGGGGGCCGGGGGGCGGCGGGGGGGGTCCCTCGGGGTGGAAGCAGCGGTGGGGGGGCCCCGAGCGGGGTAAGGTGCCCCCCCCGGCGGGCTCGGGCTCGTAGGGGCCGCCCCGGTTGATGGAGCCGCGGTCCGAGCGGTCGCTCAGGTCGGCCGAGCTGTCGCTAGGGGGCTCCACCGTCAGCAGAGGGGGGTGTCCCCCCCCGGCCCCCCGCCCCCGGCACTCCAGGCACGGGGGGCCCCTCCGGGGGGGCTCCTCGGGGCCCCCCCAGCGCTCGGCGGGGCCGGGGGGGTTGGCGGGGGGCGGCGGGGGGGGCGGAGGGGCGGGAGGGGGCGGCGGTCCCCCGGTGTCGGGGGGGGGCTCGGGGCTGGGGGGTCTCTCGGGGGAGCGGGGGGAGCCGGGGAGCCCCTCGTCCAGGTACAGGGTGACGTCACTGGCCGAGGTGGCCGCGCTGTCCCCCGCGGGGGGGTCCGGGGCGCCGGGGGGGACCCCGCGACCCCCCCCCAGCGCCTCGTCAATGGAGGCGGCCAAGGACTTCACCTGCGGGGACAGGACCCCCGTGAGCCCCCCCCCCACGGCACCGGACCCCCAAACTGGCCCCTGTGACCCCCAAGAGCCCCAAATCTCTGTGACCCCCCCATGACCCCTGTGATCCCCCCCATTTCCCTTTGTCACCTGAGACCCCCAATGGCTGCTGTAATGTCCTTGGTCTTGTAACCAAGTGACCCCCAGGACCCCCGTGACCCTGTGACCCCATCACCCTTGTGGTCCCATGACCCTTTAACCCCCAAGACCCCTTGACCCCATAAGCCCCATGAACCCTGTGACCCCCAGGACCTCCCTGACCCCATCACCCCCAGGAACCCCCTGACCCCATCACCCCCGAGACCCCCAGGACCCCCCGACCCTATAACCCCCAAGATCCCATAACCCCCAGGATCCCCCTGACCCCATCACCCCCATCACCCCCTGGACCCCATAACCCCCAGGACCCTGTGACCCCCCCTGACCCCCCCCCCCGACCCCCACCTGCTGCGCAAACGCCTCCTCCAGATCGGCACCTCCAGGCCCGAAATCCGCGGACGCCGACAGCTGCCGGGGGGGGCTTCCCGCGCCCCCCACCCCGGCCCCGCTCCCCACCGCCGGCCCCTCTCCGGGACCCCCGCCGCCATCCAGCCCGGCCCGGCAGGACCCCCCATATCGGGGGGCGCGCCGCGGGCCCCCCAGCACTCCCTCGTCCAGCGAGGCGGGTTTGCCCTGGAAATAGGGCGGGGGCGGCGGGGGCGGGCCCGGCGCGGGGGCCGGGGGGCCGCGGTCGTACTCCTCGAAGGAAAACTGCAGGCGCAGCCCCGGCAGCGCCAGGCGCCGCGCCCGGCCGCCCTCGCTCCGCAGCCGCTCGAACTTCTGCGCCATGCGGTAGCGGCGGAACGCAGCCTGGATGGTGCGCGCCGCGCGCCGCGAGCGGAAATAGCCGCCGTACTTGCGCTCCAGCATCTCCACCTGCGGGACACGGGACACGCGTGGGACAGGGGACACGGGGACACGGGTGGGACAGGGGACACGGGACACGCGGTGTGTGAGTGGGAATAGCCGCCGTACTTGCGCTCCAGCATCTCCACCTGCGGGACACGGGACACGCGTGGGACAGGGGACAGAGGGACAGGGGACAAGGAGATACCCGTGGGGACACGGGGACACGGGTGGGACACGGGGACAGGGGTGGGGACACGCGGTGTGTGAGTGGGAATAGGCGCCATACTTGCGCTCCAGCATCTCCACCTGCAGGACACGGGACACGCGTGGGACAGGGGACACGGGGACACGGGTGGGACACGGGGACAGGGGACACGGGACACGCGGTGTGTGAGTGGGAATAGGCGCCGTACTTGCGCTCCAGCATCTCCACCTGCGGGACAGGGGACACACGAGGGACAGGGGGAAGGGGGACAGGGGGATACGCGTGGGACAGGGGGACACGGGTGGGACATGGGGACAGGGCTGGGGACACAGGGACACGGGGTGTGTGAGCGGAAATAGCCACCGTACTTGCGCTCCAGCATCTCCACCTGCGGGACACGGGACACGCGTGGGACACGGGACAGGGGGACAGGGGACAAGGGGATACTCGTGGGGACACGGGGACAGGGGGACACGGGTGGGACATGGGGACAGGGGTGGGGACACGGGGACACGGGGTGTGTGAGCGGGAACAGGCGCGGTACTTGTGCTCCAGCATCTCCACCTGCGGGACAGGGGGACACGGGGGACAGTGGTGGGGACACGGGGACAGTGGTGGGGACAGAGATGAGGGTGGGGACAGGGATGGGGACAAGGGGTGGGGACAGGTGGACTCGAGTGGGGACATGGGTGAGGGTGGGAATATGGGGACATGGGTGGGACATGGGGACAGGGATGACAGTGGGGACAGGGGTGGGGACAAAGGGACATGGGGACAGGGGTAGGGACATGGGGACAGGAGTGAGGATGGGGACATACTCCACCTGCGGGGACACGGGGACATGAATGGGGACAGGGGGACATGGATGAGGATGGGGACATGGGGACATGTGTGGGGACAGAAGTGAGGATGGGGACACACATGGGGACATTGGGACAGGGATGACGAAGAGAACGTGGGGTTGGGGACATGGGGACATGGATGGGGACATGGGGATGTGGGGACATGGAGGGGGACATGGATGGGGACAGGGAAAAGAACACGGGTGGGGACACCAAAACATGGATGGGGACACGTGGCCATGGATGGGGACAGGGAGGGGACAGGGTGAGGTGTCCCAGGGAAGGAGGGGACACGGTGGCCTCACTGGGGACAGGGAGCATGACCCGGCTCTGGGGACTGCCACACGGGCTGGTGACCATCACACAGCCAGGGCCCATCCTGGGGGTGTCCCCAGGCGTCCCAAGATGTCCCCAAGGTGTCCCCGAGGTGTCCCCAAGGTGTCCCCAAGGTACCTTCTTGTCCTGCAGGTCGGTGGAGAGCTCATAGCTGTCGCTCAGAGCCTTCGGCCTCTTGCTCTCCTCCTCCTCCTCCTGCTTGCGCAGGGCCACGCTGGCGGGCTGGGGGGGCAGCCGGGGCCAGGCCACGCCCGCCGAGCCCCCCCCGGGGCCGCCCCCGGCCCCCCCCGGGCCCTGGGGCGCGGGCTGGGGGAGGCCCCGGTACGGGGGGGGTCGCCCGGGGCTCTCGGGCACCGGCCCCCCCCCCTCGCTGCCCGGGGCTTCGCCGTCCACGCTGCGGGGACACCGTGTCACCCCCAGGTCGGGACCCCCCGGGACACCCCAAAAATCACCCAAAACCACCCCAAAAACCACCCCAAACTACCCCAATGCACCCCGGGACCCCCAAAAACACACACAAAGCACCCTAAAGCACCCTGGGACCCCCAAAACCTCCCTAGGACCCCCCAGACCCCCCTGGGACCACCTCAGGTCCCCCCCAGACCCCTCCAAGGGTCTGGAGCCACCAAGGGGGACCATGGGGACACAGGGACATGGGGACAGACAGACACAGGGACAGACAGACAGACACAGGGACATGGGGACAGACAGACACAGGGACATGGGGACAGACACAGGGACATGGGGACAGAGAGACACAGGGACAGACAGACAGACACAGGGACATGGGGACAGACAGACACAGGGACATGGGGACAGACAGACACAGGGACATGGGGACAGACAGACACAGAGACATGGGGACAGACAGACACAGGGACAGACACAGGGACATGGGGACAGACAGACACAGGGACATGGGGACAGACAGACACAGGACAGACACAGGGACATGGACACAGGGACATGGGACACACTGACACAACTTGGGGACACACGGACACAGCCAGCTTGGGAACACATGGACATGGGGACAGACGGACACGGCCAGCTTGGGGACACATGGACATGGGGACAGACGGACACGGCCAGCCTGGGGACACATGGACATGGGGACAGACGGACACGGCCAGCTTGGGAACACATGGACATGGGGACAGACGGACATGGCCAGCTTGGGGACACATGGACATGGGGACAGACGGACACGGCCAGCCTGGGGACACATGGACATGGGGACAGACGGACACAGCCAGCTTGGGGACACATGGACATGGGGACACCTGCACATGACAGAGATGGGAACAGGGACAAGGGACAGGGGGACACATGGAAATGACAGACAATGGGACACGGGGACAGGGACATGGACATGATGGGGGACACAGACACGGGACACACAGACACGGGACACACAGACATGGTGACAGAGGGACATGGGGACACATGGACATGGGACACACGGACACAGGGACACACAGACATAGGGACAGGGGGACACACAGACATGGGGACACGGGGACAGGAGGACATGGGACACACGGAAAAATGGACATTGGGACAACACAGACATGGGGACAGGGGGACATTGGTGCTATGGACATGGGGACATGAGGACACGCGGACACAGGGACACACAGATATGGGGACAGGGGGACATTGGTGCTATGGACATGGGGACATGGGGACACATGGACACAGGGACACACAGATATGGGGACATGGGGACACTGGCCCTATGGACACGGGGACACACGGACATGGGCATGGACTCACAGACGGGACACAGGGACATGGGGACACAGGGACATTGGCTATATGGACACATGGACACTGGAACAGGTGGACATGGTGACACATGGACATGGTGACACATGGACATGGGGACACATGGACATGGGGACACAGGGACATGGTGACACAGGGACATGGGGACACATGGACGTGGTGACACAGGGACGTGGGGACACAGGGACGTGGGGACACAGGGACGTGGGGACACAGGAACGTGGGGACACTGGCCCTATGGACATGGGGACACAGATATGGGGACATGGGGACACATGGACACACGGACACAGGGACACACAGACACGGGGACATGGGAACACATGACACAGGGACACGGGGACATGGGGACACTGGCCCTATGGACAGGGACACACGGACACAGGGACAGACAGACACAGGGACACACAGACACACGGACATGGGGGCACACGGACATGGGGACACAGGGACAGACGGACACAGGGACATGGAGACGCGGGGACATGGGGACACAGGGACAGACGGACACACGGACATGGAGACGCGGGGACATGGGGACACAGGGACAGACGGACACACGGACATAGAGACGCGGGGACAGACGGACACAGGGACAGATGGACACATGGACATGGAGACGCGGGGACACGTGGACACACGTGCACAGGGACACATGACAGGGCTGTACGTGCACGCACGGCCACGGGGGACAGACGGACACGGGGACACGGGGACAGACACATGGACAGACAGACACGGGGACAGACAGACACGGGGACAGACAGACACATGGACAGACAGACACGGGGACAGACAGACAGACACAGGGACAGACAGACGCACACGGGGACAGACAGACACACGGACACAGGGACAGACAGACAGACACAGGGACAGATGGACAGACGGCCACGGGGGACAGACGGACACACGGACACAGGGACAGATGGACAGACGGCCATGGGGGACAGACGGACACAGGGACAGACGGACACACGGACAGACACACAGACAGGCACAGGGACAGACAGACACACAGACACGGGGATACAGGGACAGATGGACACACGGACACACGGACGCACGGACACACGGACAGACGGACGCACGGACAGACGGACGCACGGACAGACGGACGCGCCCCCTCCTCGCCCCTCCCCAAACCCCGCGGGGACCCAGCGTCGGATTTTGGGGGGAGGGGGAGAAGCGGCAGAGCAGAGCGGGGGGGGCCCCCCCCAAAACTCCGGGGGGGTCCGGGGCAGGTGGGGGAGGGGGAGGGGAGGGTTTGGGGGTCCCGGGGGGGTCCCGGGGGGGTCCCGGGGGGTCCCCGACTCACCCGTGCAGCAGCCGCTGCCGGAGCGGCCCCCGCCGCCGGTCGGCCGTGCACTGCAGGCACCACATTTTGGGGAGGGGGAGTACCCCCAAAAAGAATTTGGGGGGGGGGGAGGGGACACACAGACACACGCGGGGACCCTCCCGGGAGGGGGGGGAGCGGCGGGCGGGGGTCCCGGGGGGGGGAGGGGGAGCCCCCGGCGCCTCCGCAGCAGCAGCAGGGCCCGGCCGGGCGCGGGGGGGCGAGGGGGGGAGGGGGGAGGAGCCGAGGAGCGACCCCCCCCCATCCCCCATCCCCCCCCCCCATCTGCGCGTGCCCGGATGTCGAGACCCCCCTGGATTGAGGGGGGGGGGAGAGATTTTGGGGAAGGGTCTTTGGGAGGGGGGGGAGGGGAGGACGCCTGGGTCCCTCTGATATGGAATGGGGGGGGTCGTGTCCCCCTCCCCCCCAAAAAAAAAACCAAAACTGAGCGGGGGGAGGGGCAGACTGGGTGCTCGGAGGGGGGGAGGGGACGCCCCTAAAAATTGGGGACCCCCCAATTCACAAATGGGGGGTCCCGGAGGGCGGGGGGCGCCCCCGGGTCTCCCCCTGGCCGGGGGTCCCCAAAGGGGGGGAGGGGGGGGTGTCCCCTATCTCGCTGCGCATGCGCAGATCCCCCCCACCCATGGATGGCGGTTGCCATGGCGACGCGGCGGGCGGGGGGCGGCGGTTGCCATGGAGACGCGGCGGGGGATGGAGGCGGGGGAGGGGAGTGGGGGGGTTCCCCGTGGGGGAGGGGCTCGGGTCTCCCCCTCTAAGCCCCGCCCCCTCCCCCCGGCACCGCCCCCTCCCCAAAATAGAGCGAGGAGGCGCCATGATGGAGGCGTTGCCATGGCAACCGCCCCCAAACAGCGGCCGGGGGAGGAGCGGGCGGCGCCTGTGGGGCCCGATAGGGGCGGGGGGCGCACGGAACCTGCAGGGGTCTATAGGGACCCTATAGGAATATATATGGGACCCTATAGGGGCGGGGGGTGTATGGCACCCATAGGGGTCTATAGGGACCCATAGGGGTCTATAGGGACCCTATAGGAATATATATGGGACCCTATAGGGGCGGGGGGTGTATGGCACCCATAGGGGTCTATAGGGACCCATAGGGGTCTATAGGGACCCTATAGGGGCGGGGGGTGCACGGAACCTGCAGGTGTCTATAGGGACCCTATAGGGGTCTATAGGGGCCCTATAGGGGTCTGTGTGGGGCCTATAGGGATCTATAGGGACCCTATAGGGCCCTGGGTTTGCATGGCACCTATAAGGGTCCATAGAGGTCTATAGGGGCCCTGTAGGGGTCTGTATGGACCCTATAGGGATTTATATGGGACACTATAGGGGCCTGGGTTTGTATGGCCCCTATAGGGGTCTATAGTGGCCCTATAGGGCCCTGGGTTTGTATGGGACCCTATAGGTATTTATATGGGACCCTATAGAGCCCTGGGTTTGTATGGCACCCATAGGGATCTATATGGGACCCTATAGGGGTCTGTATGGGACCCATAGGGATCTATAGGGGCCCTATAGAACCCTGGGTCTGTATAGACCCCATAAGGATCTATAGGGGCCCTGTAGGGATGTATATTGGACCCTGTAGGGGCCTAGTGTGTGTACAGGCCCTATAGGGGTCTATAGTGGCCCTATAGGGATCTATACGGGACCCTATAGAGCCCTGGGTTTGTATGGCCCCTATAGGGATCTATAGGGGCCCTATAAGGGCCCAGAGAGTGTATGACCCCTGTAGGGGCCCTATAGATCTCTATATGGGTCCCTATAGAGCCCTGGGGTCTGTATGGCCCCTATAGGGGTCCATATGGGACCCTATAGAGCCCTGGGGTGTGTACAGCCCCTGTAGGGGTCCATATGGGACCCTATAGAGCCCTGGGGTCTGTATGGCCCCTATAGGGGTCCATATGGGACCCTATAGAGCCCTGGGGTGTGTACAGCCCCTATAGGGGTCCATATGGAACCCTATAGAGCCCTGGGGTGTGTACAGCCCCTATAGGGGTCCATATGGAACCCTATAGAGCCCTGGGATGTGTACAGCCCCTGTAGGGGTCCATATGGGGCCCTATAGAGCCCTTAGGTGTCCAGAGCCCCTATAGATCTCTATAAGGGACCCTATAGAGCTCTGGGGTCTGTATGGCCTCTATAGGGATCTATATGGGATCCTATAGAGCCCTGGGTCTTTATGACCCCTATAGGGGCTTTATATGGGCCCCTATGGGTCCCTTGTGTCCCCAACAGGTCCCTATAGCTCCTATGGGTCCCTGTGGCCCCTATAGGATTTTTTTGGGGATCCCCTATGGCCCCCATAGGGGTTTTATTTGGGGTCACCTATGGATCCTTGTGACCCTTATGGCCCCCACAGGGGTTTTTTGGGGGTTCCCCATGGCCCCCATTGGGTTTTTTTTGGGGTCCCCTATGGGTCCCTGGTGTCCCAAACAGGTCCCTATGGCCCCCATGGCCACCCTAGGGTTTTTTTTGGGGTCCCCATGGCCCCTATAGGGGTTTTTGGGGTCCCCATGGCCCCTATAGGGTTTTTTTTGGGGTCCCCATGGCCCCTATAGGGGTTTTGGGGTCCCCATGGCCCCTATAGGGGTTTTTGGGGTCCCCATGGCCCCTATAGGGTTTTTTTGGGGTCCCCATGGCCCCTATAGGTTTTTTTGGGGTCCCCATGACCCCTATAGGGGTTTTTGGGGTCCCCATGGCCCCTATAGGGTTTTTTTTGGGGTCCCCATGACCCCTATAGGGGTTTTGGGGTCCCCATGGCCCCCACAGGGACCCGCAGGGGTCCGGAGGTGTGGGGGAGGGGCGGCTCTTACCTGCGGGCGGGGGGAGGTTGGAGCAGCCAAAGCACCTGAGGGTGGCACCTGGAGGGGACAGGGACAGACAGGGGGACACGGATGGACAGGGGGACACGGATGGACAGGGGGACATGGATGGACAGGGACAGACAGGGGGACACGGATGGACAGGGACAGACAGGGGGACACGGATGGACAGGGGGACAATGGACAGGGACAGACAGGGGGACAGACAGGGGGACACGGATGGACAGGGGGACACAGAGATGGACAGGGGGACACAGAGATGGACAGGGACAGACAGGGGGACACGGATGGACAGGGGGACAATGGACAGGGGGACACAGATGGACAGGGGGACACGGATGGACAGGGGGACACGGATGGACAGGGGGACACGGATGGACAGGGACAGACAGGGGGACACGGATGGACAGGGGGACAATGGACAGGGACAGACAGGGGGACAGACAGGGGGACACGGATGGACAGGGGGACACGGATGGACAGGGACAGACAGGGGGACACGGATGGACGGGGACAGAGATAGACAGGGGGACACAGATGGACAGGGACAGACAGGGGGACACGGATGGACAGGAGGACAATGGACAGGGGGACACGGATGGACAGGGGGACACGGATGGACAGGGGGACAGACAGGGGACACGGATGGATGGGGGACACGGATGGACAGGGGGACAGACGGGGGGACAATGGACAGGGGGACACGGAGATGGACAGGGACAGACGGGGGACACGGATGGACAGGGGGACAATGGACAGGGGGACAATGGACAGGGACAGACAGAGGGACACACGGATGGACAGAGACACAGGGATGGACAGGGGGACTCAGGGATGGACAGGGGGACACGGACAGGGGGACAATGGAAAGGGACAGACAGGGGGACACAGGGATGGACAGGGGGACAATGGACAGGGGGTGATGGGGGGACACAGGGTGGGGACAGATGGACACGGGGACAGACGGACACGGGGACAGTGTGGGGGGATGGGAGGGGACAGATGGCTACGGGTCACTGTGGGGGGATGGACAGGGATGGACAGACGGACAGGGATGGACAGAGGGGGGACAGATGGACAGGGATGGACAGACGGACAGGGATGGACAGAGGGGGGACAGATGGACAGGGATGGACAGATGGACAGGGATGGACAGAGGGGGGACAGATGGACAGGGATGGACAGATGGACAGGGATGGACAGAGGGGGGACAGACGGATTGGAGGGGGGAGGGGTTGGGTGGCAGCCGGACAGACGGACATTGGGGGGTGGGACGGACAGACACGGGGAAGACACGGATGGACAGACGGACACACGGGGGGGGCGGGACACGGACAGACGGACACACAGGGGGGGCGGGACACGGACAGACGGACACGGACAGGGAGGAGAGAGAGGAGAGAAACGAGTCAAGAGCCGGAGGGGGGGACGGACACACGGACACGGGGGGGGGGAGGGGGACACGAGTGGGGGGGACACGAGCCGGGGGGGGAGGGGAGGGGGAGGGGGAGATCCAGCGGATCCCCGGGGTGGGGGAGGGGCCCCACGGCGGGTCCAGGCCTGAGCCCCCCCCAACCCCCCCCAAAAAAAATCGCACTCGGGGGGGTCCTGGGGTGCCCCTCCCCCCCCTTCCTGACCCCACCCGGGGGGTCCCAGGTGTCCCCACCCCCACCCCCCTCCCAGCGCCCCCCACTCACGTCATGGGGGGTCCAAGCGGGGGGTCCGGGGGTCTCCGGGGGGAATTTGGGGTGTCCGGGGGGGTCCTGGGGGTATTTTGGGGTGTCCGGGGGTATTTTGGGGTGTCCGGGGGGGTCCTGGGGGTATTTTGGGGTGTCCGGGGGTATTTTGGGGTGTCCGGGGGGGTCCTGGGGGTATTTTGGGGTGTCCGGGGGTATTTTGGGGTGTCCGGGCTCTCAGCCCCGCCGGACTCACGGCAGCCCCTCCCCCCCTTTCCTGTTCCCCCCCCCCGGTCAGGAACGCCCCGGGCGGAATTCCGGCCCTGCCGGACACTGGGGACACTGGGGACAGGGACGGGGACAGGGACAGGGACAGGGAGGGGACAGGGACAGGGACAGGGGACACAGCCCGGGACAGGGACAGGGAGGGGACAGGGACAGGGAGGGGACAGCGAGGGGACAGGGACAGGACAGGGGACAAGGACAGGGACAGGAATGGGGACAGGGACAGGAATAGGGACAGGGACAGGAGTAGGGACAGGGACAGGGAGGGGACAAGGAGGGGACAGGGACAGGGAGGGGACAGCGAGGGGATGGGGACAGGGACAGGAATGGGGACAGGGAGGGGACAGGGACAGAACAGGGGACACAGCCCGGGACAGGGACAGAGCCCAGCACAAGGACAAGGAGGGGACAAGGATGGGGACAGGGAGGGGACAGGAGGTGTCACAGCCCCGCACGGGGACAGGGACAGGGAGGGGACAGAGCCCAGCACAGGCACAGGGAGGGGACAAGAATGGGACAGGGACAGAGAGGGGACAGGAGGTGTCACAGCCCCACACTGGGACAGGAAGGGGACAGGAAGGGGACAGGGAGGGGACAGGGAGGGGACAGAGCCCAGCACAGGCACAGGGAGGGGACAGGGACAGGGAGGGGACAGCGAGGGAAAGGGGACAGGGACAGGAATGGGGACAGGGATGGGACAGGTACAGAACAGGGGACACAGCCCGGGACCGGGAGGGGACAGGGAGGTGACACAGCCCAGCACAAGGACAGGGAGGGGACAGGGATGGGGACAGGGGTGTCACAGCCCCACACAGGGACAGGGACAGGGAGGGGACAAGGACAGGGACAGAGCCCAGCACAGGCACAGGGAGGGGACAGGGAGGGGACAGAGCACACCCGCGCACCCCCGCACGGCCCTGGCTCAGGGTGTCACCGCCTGGCATGTTGTCACACGGTGTCACACAGTGTCACACGGTGTCACACACAGTGTCACACGGTGTCACACGGTGTCACACGGTGTCACATGGTTGTCACATGCCACCACTGTCACACAGCCTCGCACGGGGTTGCACAGTGTCACACCCAGTGTCACACAATGTCACATGCGGTGTCACACCCCGGCACAGCCCCAGCACAGGGGTCACATGAGGGTGTCACACCCTGGCACGGTGTCACCCACAGTGCCACACGGTGTCACACTGTGTCACACACAGTGTCACATGGTGTCACACGGTGTCACACGGTGTCACATGGTGTCACATGGCCCTTGCACGCCCTGGCACAGCCCCAGCACGTTGTCACACGGTGTCACATGGTGTCACAAGGTGTCACACAATGTCACATGTGGTGTCACACCCCAACACAGCCCTTGCATAGAGGTCACAGCTGGTGTCACACACAGTGTCACACAGTGTCACACGAGGGTGGGACACCCTGGCACAGTGGCACTCTCGCTGTCACTTGGTGTCACACAGCCCTGAGTATCACACGGTGTCACACATGGTGTCAGTGTCACATGTTGTCGCACAGTGTCTAAATGTCACACCCAGTGTCACATACAATGTCACAGTCATGGTGTCACACCCAGTGTCACATGAAGTCACACAATGTCACACCCAGTGTCACATCCAGTGTCACACACAGTGTCACACGGTGTCAGTGTCACACAGTGTCACACACGTCACACACGATGTCACTCCCAGTGTCACCCAGTGTCACACCCAGTGTCACATACACAGTGTCACATGATGTCACAGACAGTGTCACATACACAGTGTCACACACACAGTGTCACATGATGTCACACCCAGTGTCCCACACCCAGTGTCACACACAGTGTCACATGATGTCACACAATGTCACAGCCAGTGTCACATGCAGTGTCACACAGTGTCACACACAGTGTCACAGTGCCACACTCAGTGTCATGCAGTGCCACACACAGTGTCACAGTGTCACACCCAAAGTCAGTGTCACACGTGGTGTCACACAATGTCACAGTGCCACACCCAGTGTCACACAGTGTCACACCCAGAGTCACACAGTGTCACACATGGTGTCACACAATGTCACACACAGTGTCACACCCAGTGTCAGTGTCACACGTGGTGTCACACGATGTCACACCCAGTGTCATGCACACAGTGTCATATGGTGTCACACAATGTCACAGCTGATGTCACACAGTGTCACACAATGTCAACGTGCCACACCCAGTGTCATGCAGTGCCACACACGATGTCACACACAGTGTCACACAGTGTCACACACGGAGTCACAGTGTCACATACACAGTGTCACACGATGTCACAGCCAGTGTCACACACACAGTGTCACACCCAGTGTCATGCAGTGCCACACACGATGTCACACACAGTGTCACACACACAGTGCCACGTGATGTCCCACAATGTCACAGCCAGTGTCACACCTGGTGTCACACAGTGTCACACACAATGTCACAGTGCCACACCCAGTGTCATGCAGTGCCACACGATGTCACACACAGTGTCACACACGGAGTCACAGTGTCACACACACAGTGTCACATGATGTCACACACAGAGTCACACCTGGTGTCACATGATGTCACACAATGTCACACACAATGTCACAGCCGGTGTCACACCCAGTGTCACCCAGTGTCACACCCAGTGTGACACGATGTCACCTAGTGTCGCTCAGTGCCACACCCAGTGCCACACCCATGTCACATGATGTCACCCAGTGTCACTCAGTGCCACACGATGTCACCCAGTGCCACACCCGCTGTCCCCCGCGGTGTCACCCCTGTCACTGTCCCCTACCCTGGCAGTGTCACCCCCCCTCCCCCCCCGCGGCCATTTTGGGGTTTTTGGGGGGGTTGGACCCGGCGCCGGGGGCGGGTCCCGTTTCCACGGCAACGCCCCCTCCCCCCTTTGTCGCCCCCCCCCCCTTTGTCGCCTCCCCGCCGCTGTCGCCGCTGTCGCCCGGCAACGCCACCCCGGCAACCGCGCGGCCCCGCCTGTCGCGACATGACGGGGCTGTCGCGACACGCCCGGAGCGTGTCACGCCGTGTCACACACCAACGACAACGACAACATGCGACATGCCGGCCCTGTCGCGACACGCCGCGTGCTGCTCTGATATATCGCGATATATCAGCCCTGTCGCGACATGCCGGGGGCTGGCGGGACGCGGCTGCCCTGTCGCGACAGAACCGCCCTGTCGCGACTCTCGTGTCACCCTCCCCCACCCCCGGGGAGGGGACCCAGGCGTCCGTGGGGGGGGGAGGGGCAGTGGGGGGAGGGGCAGTGGGGGGAGGGGCAGCGGGGGGAGGGGCAGCACTGACCTCACTGTCCTGGAGCTGTCGCGATCCGACCTGTGTGGGGGGAGGGGGAGGGGGAGGGTCAGTGAGGGGCAGAGACCCCCCCAGGACCCCTCCCCCCTCCCCAAAATCCCCCCGTGTCCCCCCCGCCCCCCCCCCCCCGTGTCCCCGCTGTCCCCAGGTGCCCCCGGAGCGACAGACGGGGACGGGGGGGGGAGGGGCGGGGGAGGGGCAGTGACGTCACGGGCCCCCCGCGGGTCCCGCACCTGCTCCCCCCCCCCCCCCCCCAATAGGGGGGGCGGGTTTGGGAGGGGCCGCATCCAAAAAAATCCCAAATTTGGGGAGGGAATCCTGAATTCCGGAGCCGCAAATCTCAGATTTTGGGGAGAGAATTCCAAACCCCAAATCCCCGATTTTGGGGGATCCCGAATCCCGAAAATCCCCGATTTTGGGGGATCCGAATCCAAAAAATCCCCAATTTTGGGAAATCCCGAATCCCCAAATCCCCATTTTTGGGGAGTCCCATACCCCAAAAATCCCCAATTTTCGGGAGAGAATTCCCAATCCAAAAAAAATCCCCGATTTTGGGGAGGGAATCCTGAATTCCGGACCCTCAAATCTCAGATTTTGGGGAGAGAATTCCAAATTCCCAAATCTCAGATTTTGGTGGACCCCGAATTTCCAAATCCCCGATTTTAGGTGATCCCGAATCCCAAAAATCCCCGATTTTGGGGAATCCCGAACCCCCAAATCCCCGATTTTGGGGGATCCCAAACCCAAAAATCCCCGATTTTGGAGGGTGGGAGGGAGGAGTCCCCGATCCCAAATCCCAGATTTTGGGGGGTGTCCAGATCTCCAAACCCCAAATTTTAAGGGGGGGGAGGGAATCCCCAAATCCTGGATTTTGGGGAGGGCGGGAGGGGGATTCCCAAATCCCGAATTTCCCAAATCCCGAATTTCCCAAATTTCGGATTTTTACAGGGGAGTCTCAGATCCCAAATTTGCATTTTGACAAATCTCAGTTTCCCAAATCCCAGATCCCAAATTTTGGGGGGTGATCCTGAACCCCTGCTCCCCAATCCCGAGTTTTGGGGCCGTCCCTGACCCCCAATTCCAGATTTTAGGATCCTGAATCCTCCTAACCCGATCCTGGATTTGGGGCCATTCCAATCCCGATTTTTAGGGCTGCTCCAAATCCCCAATTTTGGGTTTTGGGGCTGTTCCCAATCCTGGTTTTTTGGGTCCTTTCTCCATCTCCAATTCCAGATTTTGGTTCCATCCCCCATCCCTGATTTTGGGGCCATTCCCCACCCCCAAATCCCCAATCCCTTTTTTGGGGGACGATTCTCCATCCCCAATCCTTAATCCCCGTTTTTTGGGGCCACTCCCCAAACCCCAATCCTGTTTTTTGGGTTCCTTTCCCCATCCCTGATTTTGGGGTCATTCCCCAACCCCATTTTTGGTGTCCCTGATTTTGGATCCATTTTTCGCCCCCTCCCCATTTTTGGGCTCCCTGCTTTCAGGAGCCCCCTCCCCACCCCATTTTCGGGCTCCCTGATTTCGGGTCCATTTTAACCCACTCCCCACCCCATTTTCGAGCTCCCTAATTTCGGATCCATTTTTAACCCCATTTTTGGGCTCCCTGCTTTCAGGAGCCCCCACCCCATTTTCGGGCTCCCTGATTTCAGGAGCCCCCTCCCCACCCCATTTTCGGGCTCCCTGATTTCAGGAGCCCCCTCCCCACCCCATTTTTGGGCTCCCTGCTTTCAGGAGCCCCCTTCCCACCCCATTTTCGAGCTCCCTGATTTCAGGAGTCCCCTCCCCACCCCATTTTCGGACTCCGTGCTTTCAGGAGCCCCCACCCCATTTTCGAGCTCCCTGCTTTCAGGAGCCCCCTCCCCACCCCATTTTCGAGCTCCCTGATTTCAGGAGCCCCCTCCCCACCCCATTTTCGAGCTCCCTGCTTTCAGGAGCCCCCTCCCCACCCCATTTTCGCCCCCCTCCAGCCCGTACTTGCGCTGCAGGGTGGTGGCCGGGCTGGTGCTGGCGCTGGTGCTGTGCCCCCCGCCGGGGCTGGAGCTGCGGGAGGGGCCGCGGCTCAGCGGCCCCCGCGCCCAGTCCCGCTCCCAGCAGGTTCCGTAGTGCCCGTCCCGGGTTCGGAACGGCGCCTCCCGCTCCAATCGGGCCGGGTACTGCCCGTCCCTGTCCGGGTACTGCCCGTCCCGCTCCGGGTACGGCCCCTCGCGGTCCAGCCGGGCCGGGTACGGCCCCTCGCGGTCCATCCTGTCGGGATATTGTCCGTCCTGCTCCATCCTCCCGGGATATTGTCCATCCTGCTCCATCCTCCCGGGATATTGCCCGTCCCGCTCCATTCTCCTGGGATATTGTCCATCCTGCTCCATCCTCCCGGGATATTGTCCATCCTGCTCCATCCTCCCGGGATACTGCCCGTCCCGCTCCAGGTGCGCCTGGTACTGCAGCTCCCGCTCCAGCACGCCGTGGAACGGCCCCTCCTGCTCCATCCTGCCCGCGTAGGGCCCGTCGCGCTCGGCGCGGCTCAGGTAGGGCCGCTCCCGCTCCTTGCGGCTCGGGTACGGCCGCTCGGGCTCCCCGCGGCCGGAGAAGGGCCCGTCCCGCTCGGCCAGAGCCTCGAACTGCGCCTCGGGGTACGGCCGCTCCCGCTCCAGGTGCTCCCCGTAGCCGCCCTCGTGCTCCAGGTGCTCCAGGTGAGGCGGGTACGCCCCGTCGGGGTCGCCGTGGGGCGGGAAGGGCAAATCCCGCTCGGGCCGAGCCGGGAAGGGCAGCTCGGGGTCCCCGTAGAGACCCTCGGGCTCCAGGTGGTTCTGGAACTGAGCCTCGGGGTCCGCGTGGCCCTGCGGGGACACGGGGGTGGCGCTGAGGGTCGGGGCTGGGAGGGTCGCGGGGGGAACAGCGGAGACGGTTCGGAGCGAGTTGGGACCCCCAGGACATCCCTGAGACCCCTGGGTGGGGCTGGACAGTGCCGGGACCCCCGACCCAATTCCACAGGGTCTGAGACCCCCTGACCCGGCTCATAGTGAGCTGGGACCCCCAGGACATCCCTGAGACCCCTGGGCGGGGCTGGACAGTGCCGGGACCCCCGACCCAATTCCACAGGGTCTGAGACCCCCTGACCCGGCTCATAGTGAGCTGGGACCCCCAGGACATCCCTGAGACCCCTGGGCGGGGCTGGACAGTGCCGGGACCCCCGACCCAATTCCACAGGGTCTGAGACCCCCCTGACCAAATTTCAAGGGGTTCAGGGACCCCTGATCCAATCCCAAAGGGTCCAGGGACCTCCGACTCAATTCCAAAGGGTCTGAGACCCCCCCCTGACCCGGCTCGTAGCCACCTGGGACCCCCCAAATCCGTCTGGACATCCCTGAGACCCCTGGGCTGGACAGTACCGGGACCCTCGACCCAATTACAAAGGGTCCAGAGACCCCCCGACCCAATTTCAAGGGGTCCAGGGAACCCTGATCTAATCCCAAAGGGTCCAGGGACCCCCTGCCCTGGGCTGGACAGCCCCGAGGCCCCCGACCCAATTCCACAGGGTCTGGGACCCCCTGATCTAATCCCAAGGGGTCCAGGGACCCCCGACCCAATCCCAAGGAGTCTGGGACCCCCACCCCTGCCTCATATAGCCCTGAGACCCCCCCCCCCCAACATGTTCCCTGTAGCCCTGAGACCCCCCCCCCCCTCAGGACCCCCATTCTAACCCCAGAAGCCCCCCGGGGGGTCCCGTTCCATATTGTCCCCCCCTAACTTTTGTCTCTAGACCCCCCCCAATTCGGGGGTCCCTGGGCCACAGCCCCCTGCGACCCCCATGACCCCCAAACACGGGGGTCCCCACTCAGGACCCCCCCGAACCCCCCCGTGCAGCCCCTACACCCCAAACTCGGGCTCCCCAAGCCCCTTCCCACTCCATGAACCCCCCAAAAATTGGGGTCCCCGCCCCATGACCCCCCCTAACGCCCTCCCCACCCCCAGTCCCGGGCTCCCCACGACCCCCAGGACCCCTCCCGTGCCCAAATTCGGGGCTCTGCAGCCCCCCCAGTTCCCCCTCCCCACGCCCCACCCCTGACCCGGTGACCCCTCGGTGACCCCAGATCCCCCCCACGCTTTGACCCCTCGGTGACCCCCAAGCAGCGCTCTCCGCCCCAGAACCGCCCTGCCCCCATCCCACAGCCCCCTCCCCCATATTCCCCATATCCCCCATAACCCCCACACCCCATAGCCCCATAGCCCCCACACCCCATAGCCCCCACACCCCATAGCCCCCACAACCCCCAGAGCCCCCATACCTGCCCCATATTCCCCAGACCCCCTACATCCCCTATACCCCCACACCTGCCCCATATCCCCCAGACCCCCTACATCCCTCAAACCCCACACCCCCTACATCCCCCATATTCCTATAGCCCCTACACCCCCCATACACCCCATATCCCCCACACCCCTCATGTCACCCACACCCCCGTACCCCTATAGCCCCCGTACCCCAATATCCCTGTATTCCTGTACCTGCCCCATATCCCCTATATCCCCCATACCCCCCATAACCCCATATCCCCATATCCCCTATATCCCCCATATCCCCTATACCCCCTACAACCCCATATCCCCTACATCCCCTATATCCCCCATACGCCCACAGCCCTACACTCCCACACCCTCCGTACCTGCCCCATAACCCCATAACCCTATAGCCCCCACACCCCCTATAGCCCCACACCCCCTATAGCCCCTACAACCCCTATAGCCCCCACACCCCCTATAGCCCCTACACCCCCTATAGCCCCCACACCCCCTATAGCCCCTACACTCCCTATAGCCCCACACCCCCTATAGCCCCCACACCCCCTATAGCCCCTACACTCCCTATAGCCCCCACACCCCCTATAGCCCCTACATCCCCTATAGCCCCTACACCCCCTATAGCCCTACACCCCTATAGCCCTACACCCCCTATAGCCCCTACACTCCCTATAGCCCCTACACCCCCTATAGCCCCCATACCCCTGTAACCCCCACACATCCCCCTATAGCCCCCATACCTGCCCCATACCCCCACACCCCTATAGCCCCTGTACCCCCATACATCACCCTATAACGCCCATACCTGCCCCACACCTCCACACCCCTGCATCCCCTGTATCCCTACACCCCCTACAGCCCCCATACATCCCCCTATACCCCCATAAACCTACAGCCCCTATAACCCCCATCCCCCTACAGCCCCCATAACTGCCCCACACCCCTATAGCTCCCATACCTGCCCCATACCCCCATACCCCTACATCCCCCATACCCCTATAACCCCCACACCCCTACAACCCCCACACCCCTATAGCCCCCATACCTGCCCTATAGCCCCCATACCCCTTTTACCCCTACATCCCCCTATAGCCCCCATAAACCCTACAACCCCAATACCCCCCATACATCCCCTATAGCGCCCATACCTGCCCCACAGCCCCATACCCCTATAACCCCCATACATCCCCTATAACCCCCACACCCGCCCCACACCCCCACACCCCCACACCCCCATCCTCCTATAGCCCCCGTACCTGCCCCACACCCCCTATACCTCTATAACCCCTACACCCCCTATAGCCCCCATACCCCCCTTAGCCCTATAACACCCACACATCCCCTATAGCCCCCGAACCCCCACACCCCCCATCCATCCCCTATACCCCATAAACCCTACACCCCCCACACCCCCATAACCCCCATCCCCCTACACCCCTATAGCCCCTGTGCCCCTATAACCCCCATACATCCCCTATAGCCCCCACACCTGCCCCACACCCCTATAGCCCCCGTACCCCCATCCATCCCCTATACCCCCATCCACCCCCCACCCCCCCCACCCCCGCGCCCCCCTGGCTCACCGCGTGCCGGGGGGGCGCCGCGCCCCCCGCCCGCTGCCGCAGGTGCCGGTTCTCGCGGGCCAGGCGCTGCAGTTGCCCCTCGAGCTGCGCGATGCGGCGGCGCTGCGAGGCCAGGAGATGTCGCTGAGTCGCGATAATCCGGTTCAGCTCCAGCAGGTACTCGACAGCGCGGTCGGGGGGCTCGGAACCCCCCGGGGGGGCCCCGCCGCCCCCCGCGCCCTCCATGCCCCCGGGGGGAGGGGGAGGGGGGGGTCAGGGAGGGGGGTCAGGCATGCGGGGGAGGGGGGGGGTTTAAAAATGGGAGGGGGGGGGTTTAAAAAATTTAGGGGGGGTGTAAAATGTGTGGGGGTGTAAAATGGGGGGGGGTCGTAAAATGTGTGTGGGGGGCTCCGGTAGCCCCGAGGGCGAGGGTGGGGGGGGTGTGGGGGGGCCCCGAATGAGGGGGGGGGATGGGGGGGCCCCGAGTGTGATGGGGGGAGGGGGGGGGGCGCCCCGGGCGGGGGCGGCGGGGGCGGGGGGGGTGGGGGGGGCGGCTCGGGGGGGCCCGATCCGGGCGCGGAGCTCGGAGGGAGGAGGAGAAGCGGGTGGGGGCGGGGCGGGGGGCGGGGCCAAGGCTGCCCCTCCCCCCCCCCCCAAACCCCTCCCCCACCCCCCCCAGGCCATGAACCGCCCCCCCCCCCCGCGGGGATTTGGGGGGGGATGGAGGGGGACACCTTCTCCTCCCCCCCTCCAGAAAGGGACCCCCGGCGTTCCTGCCCCGCCCCCTTAATTAATCCTAATTAACAACCATATGGGGGGCGGGGCTTGACACCCCCCCCCCCCCC